>NC_088877.1:28282980-28441398 GCF_032884065.1 Artemia franciscana
TCAAAACTGAAAAAACTAAAAAAAGGCAAAAACTACAAAAAAAACTAAAAACTAATAAAAAAAATAAAAAAGCTAAAAAACTAAAAAAACTAAAAAAGGCAAAAACTACAAAAAAAACTAAAAACTAATAAAAAAGCTAAAAAACTAAAAAAACTAAAAAAAGGCAAAAACTAAAAAAAAAAACTAAAAACTAATAAAAAAAATAAAAAAGCTAAAAAACTAAAAAAACTAAAAAAACTAAAAAAAGGTAAAAAACTAAAAAAACTAAAAACTAAAAAAAACTAAAAAAAAGGAAAAAAACTGAAAAATAAGCTAAAATAAAGGTAAAAACCAATAAAAAACTAAAAAAAAACTGAAAAAACTAAAAAAAGGCAAAAACTACAAAAAAAACTAAAAACTAATAAAAAAAGTAAAAAAGCTAAAAAACTAAAAAAAACTAAAAAAACTAAAAAAAGGTAAAAAAATAAAAAAAAATAAAAAATAAAAAAAACTAAAAAAAAGGAAAAAACTGAAAAATAAGCTAAAATAAAGGTAAAAACCAATAAAAAACTAAAAAGAAAAAAAGGAAAAAACTAAAAAAAAATTTCATCTAAAAAACTAAAAAAAACTAAAAAAGGTAAAAACTAAAAGAACTAAAAAAGAAAAAAATAAATGACGACACTCAAAGAGAAAGCGACCAGGACAAAAGGAATGTTCGATTAGCAATCAACAAAGCACCGGGACACAGGGAGTGTCCCGGTCAAAGGAGAAAAACAAAACTTAAAAAAAGGCAAAAACTACAAAAAAAACTAAAAACTAATAAAAAAAGTAAAAAAGCTAAAAAACAAAAAAAACTAAAAAAACTAAAAAAAAGGTAAAAAACTAAAAAAAAATAAAAATAAAAAAAAAACTAAAAAAAAGGAAAAAACTGAAAAATAAGCTAAAATAAAGGTAAAAACCAATAAAAAACTAAAAAGAAAAAAAGGACAAAAGGAATGTTCGATTAGCAATCAACAAAGCACCGGGACACAGGGAGTATAAATGACGACCAGGACATAAGTAAAAAAAAAAACTAACAAAACTAAAAAGAAGGTAAAAACTACAAAAAAACTAAAAAGAAAAAAAAACTAAAAACTAATAAAAAAACTAAAAAATCTAAAAATCTAAATAAACTAAAAAAGAAAAAAAAAGGAAAAAATAAAGGAGAAAAACAAAACTAAAAAACGAATGTATATACAGACCGGGACACCGGGATACAAATGACGACCGGGACACAGGGAATATAAATGACGACCGGGACACAGGGACACAACTACAACGGGGACACCGGGGGAAACAGGGGGATATAAATGACGACCGGGACACCGGGACAGGGAATGGTCGATTAGCAATCACCAGCAATCACCAGTCGATTAGCAATATATATATATATATATATATATATATATATCTATCTATATTCACAGGTGGGACATAGGGACACAACTACAATGGCGCGTAACTATTATGGCGCGTAACGACTTACGCGCGCGGGGGGGCTTGGGGGGGGCGCGAAGCGCCCCCACCAACTAGGTGTTGGGGTGGCGCGAAGCGCCACCCCAACAGCTAGTATATATATATATATATATATATATATATATATATATATATATATATATATATATATATATATATATATATATATATATATATATATATATATATATGTTTTTAACTACGTAAGACTTGCGAATATACAACATTCTTTGCTGTCCCATCGTCTGTGCATATAAATAGATTGTCAGGTTTACCGACTCTTGAACATGCAACGCATAATGGTCCATGAGAAAACAATCCGTATTCAGATCTATACCTCATGATTCTATTGATTGCCCTTGAGCTTTGTTGATGGTGATTGCTAATCGACCATTTCCTTTGTTGCCGTTGTCATTATATATATATATCCCCCTGTGCCCCCCGGCGTCCCCGTTGTAGTTGTGTCCCTGTGTCCGGGTCGTCATTTATATTCCCTGTGTCCTCGTCGTCATTTGTGTCCCGGTGTCCCAGTCTGTGATTTCTATTTGAGTGTCCCGGGCGTCATTTATATTCGTCAGGATATTGTAGGGCATCGTAGCATCGATGAGTTTAAGCAATATATATATATATTTTCTTTTTAGTTTTTTTGTAGTTTTTACCTTTTTTAGTTTTTTTCTTCTTTTGTATTAATGCTAAAGCCAAGGTTCAAACCTGGAGCCTCTCGGACCTAGAACCTGAAACATAACGCTTTACCAACTCAGCTACTTCGGCGTGAATAAATTCGTTTTGAGCAGCTTCCTCGGGTGTTGCCATTGTAGGTTCTTCAGTCATTTTACAATAAGAAATTTCTCTTTCAACGGTCTTCTTACAATTAAAAATCTGTCTTTGAACGATATTCTTAAATACCTGTGTCCTGGTCGTCATTTATATTGCCTGTGTCCCGGTCGTCATTTGTGTCCCGGTATCCCAGTCTGTAATTTCTCCTTGAGTGTCCCGGTCGTTATTTATATTCCCTCTGTCCCGGTCGTCATTTGTGTCCCGGTCTGTAATTTCTCTTTAAGTGTTTTTTCTAATATGTATTTTTTAGTTTTTTACATTTTTTCTTTTTTCAGTTTTCTTTTTCTTCTTTATTTTTCAGCTTCACTATGAATTACATATCGCCGAACCTTTGTTTTTTTAACTAAAATCTGGTAGGCATTGATGACCTTATCCAAGTCAAGATCCCAAACCCAATCATCATCGCTATCATTTTCAGTTTTGAAATGTTTTGACTCTCGCTGTCCAGGTGGATCTTCATCTAACTGCGCGGTTTTGCGTTCTTTAGCCTCAAGCCTGTTTCCTTGCTGTTCTTTTGATTCCTCGGCACGCTTTCTTTTCTGACTTTCTCTATTTGAAATAAAAACTAAAAATTATTGCTCAGACAACATAAATATTTTTGATATTTACATAATAGCTTTAGTGGTTCTGGACTGAAAACTAAATATGCTAATCAAATTGGGAATTGCAATCTTTTAGGTTGAAAAGCAGATCCATTGGAATCATGAGAATGCGTGGAATAAGAAAAGCCTCACCCTCAAAAGGCCCTGTCAAGATTGTTACCTCTATTACGTTATAACAGACATAACACGTCATTTGTGTCCCGGTGTCCCGGTCTGTAGTTTCGTTAGTCGACAAACATGACGTCAGACGACAAACAACTTCATGACGACATACAGCTCAATCCTTATAATGACGTCAGTCGACAAACATGACGTCAGTCGACACACAAACATGACGTCAGTCGACAGACAGACAAACAACTTATTTTTATATATATAGAAGATATATATATATATATATACTAGCTGTGTGGGTGGCGCTTCGCGCCACCCCAACACCTAGTTGGTGGGGCGCTTCGCGCCCCCCCCAAGCCCCCCCGTGCGCGTAAGTCGTTACGCGCCATATTAGTTATGCGCCATTGTAGTTGTGTCCCTGTGTCCCACCTGTGAATATAGATAGATTTATATATGTGTTTCAAACTACGTAAAAATTGCGAATAAACAACGTACTTGGCTTTCCCATTGTCTGTGCATATACAAAGCCGTATGTACTAATAATGACGTCATATGCAAACGCTCTTTTTACAAACAAACAAACATGCATCCACACAACTCGTTTTTATATAGATAGATAGATAGATAGATACAATACAAATTAACTGCGTAAAACTTGCGAATATACAACATTCTTCGCTGTCCAATTGTCGCTGCATATAAATACATTGTCAGGTTTACCGACCCTCGAACATGCAACGTAGAATTGTCCATGGGAAAAACAATCAGTAGTAAGATCTATACCACATTTTTCTAATGAATGACCTTGAGCTTTGTTAATGGTGATTGCAAATACTAATCGAATTGGGAATTGCAATCTTTTAAATTGAAAAAGCAGATCCGTTGGAATCATGGGAATGCGAGGAATAAGAACAGCCTCACCCTCATAAGGCCCTGTCAAGATTGTGGCCTCTATTAGGTTTTCCATTGTTTTTTTTACGGCAAGTCGCATGCCATTGCAAAGCTTTGGTGGGTTGATATTTCTTAAAAGTATTATTGGTACGCCTATTTTTAATTGTAGCACATGTGGTGGAAACCCAGAAGGATCTATGGAATTTAAAAATTCTGATGGATAATTAACCGCTTCATTTGGTTCCAAAACTGTGTCGACTGACTTGTAAAGGACTGCCTGGTCTCAAATCTTGGTCAAAACAATATTGTTGATTTCGTGGACGTCTATATTTTTGGGTGCGAGAATCGCTCTTTCACTTAGCCATTTATTATTTTTATAATTTTTTAGAATATTCGGAAATACTTTTTCAATCAATTCATTTTTGGACGTCACTAAATTACAGAAATCAGCAGGTAGTTGTATACGTCCTGAGATTGAGTCTACTGTTTGACCAGAGTCATCGTTTTGCAATCGGACACGTATATTTGTAGTTAATTTTAATATTTTTACGTGTGCCCATAAATTAGAATTTTTTAGGCAAGCATTCATTTCGTCTGCAGGAGTTAAACTACGTAAAAATTGCGAATATACAACATTCTTGGCTTTCCCATTGTCTCTGCATATACAAAGCCGTATGTACTAATAATGACATCATATGCAAACGCTCTTTTTACAAACAAACAAACATGCATACACACAACTCGTTTTTATATAGATAGATAGATAGATAGATACAATACAAATTAACTGCGTAAAACTTGCGAATATACAACATTCTTCGCTGTCCAATTGTCGTTGCATATAAATAGATTGTCAGGTTTGCCGACCCTCGAACATGCAACGTACAATTGTCCATGGGAAAAACAATCAGTATTAAGATCTATACCACATTTTTCTAATGATTGACCTTGAGCTTTGTTAATGGTGATTGCAAATGCTAATCGAATTGGGAATTGCAATCTTTTAAATTGAAAAGGCAGATCCGTTGGAATCATGGGAATGCGAGGAATAAGAACAGCCTCACCCTCAAAAGGCCCTGTCAAGATTGTGGCCTCTATTAGGTTTTCCATTGTTTTTTTTACGGCAAGTCGAGTGCCATTGCAAAGCTTTGGTGGGTTTATATTTCTTAAAAGTATTATTGGTAGGACTATTTTTAGTTGTAGCACGTGTGGTGGAAACCCTGAAAGATCTATGGAATTTAAAAATTCAGATGGATAATTAACCGCTTCATTTGGTTCCAAAACTGTGTCGACTGACTTGTAAAGGACTGCCTGGTCTCGAATCTTGGTCAAAACAATATTGTTGATTTCGTGGACGTCTATATTTTTGGGTGCGAGAATCGCTCTTTCACTTAGCCATTTATTATTTTTATAATTTTTTAGAACATTCGGAAATACTTTTTCAATCAATTCATTTTTAGACGTCACTAAATTACAGAAATCAGCAGGTAGTTGTATACGTCCTGAAATTGAGTCTACTGGGAGCTTTCCGTTTCCAATTGTCAGCAATTGATCTGAAAATGTTTGACCAGAGTCATCGTTTTGCAATCGGACACGCATATTTGTAGTTAATTTTAATATTTTTACGTGTGCCCATAAATTAGAATTTTTCAGGCAAGCATTCATTCGTCTTCAATGGCTCTGATGGTGCAGCCAATAGAGGAAGTTTAACTTTTCCTGAGGCGCAACACATTCCCATTGTTTCACCATTGAATTTCAAGGCCTTGCAATAGGGACAAATTTTAGACATTGTCCCGATTTGAACACATCTACTCAAGCTATAATCATCGACTGGGTTGTACCTGAATGCCAGGCGATAACTTTCAGGTTGCTCTGATTCCTCGGCACGCTTTCTTTTCTTTTTTTCTCTATCAGCCTCAAGCCTGTTTCCTTGCTGTTCTTTTGATTCCTCGGCACGCTTTCTGTTCTTTCTTTCTCTATCAGCATCAAGCCTGTTTCCTTGCTGTTCTTTTGATTCCTCGGCACGCTTTCTGTTCTTTCTTTCTCTATCAGCATCAAGCCTGTTTCCTTGCTGTTCTTTTGATTCCTCGGCACGCTTTCTGTTCTTTCTTTCTCTATCAGCCTCAAGCCTGTTTCCTTGCTGTTCTTTTGATTCCTCGGCACGCTTTCTTTTCTGACTTTCTCTATCAGCAGCAAGTTTTTGGCATAGACTCTTTGAGCATCTTCATCGGCTTTTGCCATGGTAAGTTCATCAGTCATTGTAAACTTAAACATTAATAGATTTCTACGTGAACATATGTCTTAAATATCTTGAATGACGTCACCGTCAAAGCAAAAATGACGACAACTAATTTCATGACGTCAGTCAATACAGAAACATGACGTCACCTGATCCACAGACAGACACACAGACAGACAAGTTATTTATATATATACTAGCTGTTGGGGTGGCGCTTCGCGCCACCTGGTTTTAACTACGTAAAACTTGCGAATATACAACATTCTTTGCTGTCCCATTGTCTTTGCATATAAATAGATTGTCAGGTTTACCGACTCTTGAACATGCAACATATAATGGTCCATGGGAAAACAATCTGTATTCAGATCTATACCTCATGATTCTAATGATTGCCCTTGAGCTTTGTTGATGGTGATTGCTAATCGACCATTCCCTGTCCCGGTGTCCCGGTCGTCATTTACATCCCCCTGTTTCCCCCGGTGTCCCCGTTGTAGTTGTGTCCCTGTGTCCCGGGCGTCATTTATATTCCCTGTGTCCCGGTCGTCATTTGTATCCCGGTCTGTATATACATTCGTTTTTTAGTTTTGTTTTTCTCCGTTATTTTTTTCCTTTTTTTTCTTTTTTAGCTTATTTAGATTTTTAGATTTTTTAGTTTTTTTATTAGTTTTTAGTTTTTTTTTCTTTTTAGTTTTTTTGTCCCGGTCATCATTTATATCCCCCTGTTTCCCCCGGTGTCCCCGTTGTAGTTGTGTCCCTGTGTCCCGGTCGTCATTTATATTCCCTGTGTCCCGGTCGTCATTTGTATCCCGGTGTACCGGTCTGTATATACATTCGTTTTTTAGTTTTGTTTTTCTCCTTTTTTTTTTTCCTTTTTTTTCTTTTTTAGTTTATTTAGATTTTTCGATTTTTTAGTTTTTTTATTAGTTTTTAGTTTTTTTTTCTTTTTAGTTTTTTTGTAGTTTTTACCTTCTTTTTAGTTTTGTTAATTTTTTTTTTTACTTATGTCCTGGTCGTCATTTATACTCCCTGTGTCCCGGTGCTTTGTTGATTGCTAATCGAACATTCCTTTTGTCCTGGTCGCTTTCTCTTTGAGTGTCGTCATTTATTTTTTTCTTTTTTAGTTCTTTTAGTTTTTACCTTTTTTAGTTTTTTTTAGTTTTTTAGATGAAAATTTTTTTTAGTTTTTTCCTTTTTTTCTTTTTAGTTTTTTATTGGTTTTTACCTTTATGTTAGCTTATTTTTCAGTTCATTTCCTTTTTTTTTAGTTTTTTTTTATTTTTTATTTTTTTTAGTTTTTTACCTTTTTAGTTTTTTTAGTTTTTTTAGTTTTTTTAGTTTTTTAGCTTTTTTACTTTTTTTATTAGTTTTTAGTTTTTTTGTAGTTTTTGCCTTTTTTTTAGTTTTTTCAGTTTTTTTTTTAGTTTTTTATTGGTTTTTACCTTTATTTTAGCTTATTTTTCAGTTTTTTCCTTTTTTTAGTTTTTTTTAGTTTTTAATTTTTTTAGTTTTTTACCTTTTT
Organism: Artemia franciscana; assembly: GCF_032884065.1. NCBI lineage: Eukaryota > Metazoa > Arthropoda > Branchiopoda > Anostraca > Artemiidae > Artemia > Artemia franciscana. Next base: position 28,290,677 of record NC_088877.1, read on the forward strand.
TTAGTTTTTTTAGTTTTTTTAGTTTTTTAGCTTTTTTATTTTTTTTATTAGTTTTTAGTTTTTTTTAGTAGTTTTTGCCTTTTTTTAGTTTTTTTAGTTTTTTAGCTTTTTTATTAGTTTTTAGTTTTTTTTGTAGTTTTTGCCTTTTTTTAGTTTGTTTAGTTTTTTAGCTTTTTTATTTTTTTTATTAGTTTTTAGTTTTTTTTGTAGTTTTTGCCTTTTTTTAGTTTTTTCAGTTTTGACGTCACCTGATCCAGTTTTTTCAGGTGACGTCACCTGATCCACGATCCACAGATCCACAGACAACTTATTTTTATATATATAGATAGTTTTTTTTTTTTACTTATGTCCTGGTCGTCATTTATACTCCCTGTGTCCCGGTGCTTTGTTGATTGCTAATCGAACATTCCTTTTGTCCTGGTCGCTTTCTCTTTGAGTTTCGTCATTTATTTTTTTCTTTTTTAGTTCTTTTAGTTTTTACCTTTTTTAGTTTTTTTTAGTTTTTTAGATGAAAATTTTTTTTAGTTTTTTCCTTTTTTTCTTTTTAGTTTTTTATTGGTTTTTACCTTTATTTTAGCTTATTTTTCAGTTTTTTCCTTTTTTTTAGTTTTTTTTATTTTTTATTTTTTTTAGTTTTTTACCTTTTTTTAGTTTTTTTAGTTTTTTTAGTTTTTTAGCTTTTTTACTTTTTTTATTAGTTTTTAGTTTTTTTTGTAGTTTTTGCCTTTTTTTAGTTTTTTCAGTTTTTTTTTTAGTTTTTTATTGGTTTTTACCTTTATTTTAGCTTATTTTTCAGTTTTTTCCTTTTTTTTTAGTTTTTTTTAGTTTTTAGTTTTTTTAGTTTTTTACCTTTTTTTAGTTTTTTTAGTTTTTTTAGTTTTTTAGCTTTTTTATTTTTTTTATTAGTTTTTAGTTTTTTTGTAGTTTTTGCCTTTTTTTAGTTTTTTTAGTTTTTTAGCTTTTTTATTAGTTTTTAGTTTTTTTTGTAGTTTTTGCCTTTTTTTAGTTTTTTTAGTTTTTTAGCTTTTTGTTTTTTTTATTAGTTTTTAGTTTTTTTTGTAGTTTTTGCCTTTTTTTAGTTTTTTCAGTTTTGACGTCACCTGATCCAGTTTTTTCAGGTGACGTCACCTGATCCATCCACAGACAGACAGACAACTTATTTTTATATATATAGATAGATAGATATATATATATATATATATATATATATATATATATATATATATATATATATATATATATATATATATATATATATATATATATATATATATATATATATATATATATATATATATATATATATATATATATATATATATATATATATATATATATATATATATATATATATATATATATATATATATGTGTGTGTATATAAAAATAAGTTGTCTGTGGATGTGAGGGTATGTCTGTCAGGTGACGTCATGTTTGTGTGTTGACTGACGTCATGAAGTTAGTTGTCGTCATTTTTGTTATGACGGTGACGTCATTAAAGATATTTAAGACATGCGTCTACGTAGAAATCTATAAATGTTTAACTGTAAAATGACTGATGCACTTACAATGGCAACAGCCGAGGAAGATGCTCAAAGAGTCTATGCCGAAAAACTTGCTGCTGATAGAGAAAGTAAGAAAAGAAAGCGTGCCGAGGAATCAAAAGAACAGCAAGGAAACAGGCTTGAGGCTGATAGAGAAAGTAAGAAAAGAAAACGTGCCGAGGAATCAAAAGAACAGCAAGGAAACAGGCTTGAGGCTGATAGAGAAAGAAAGAACAGAAAGCGTGCCGAGGAACTACCAGAGCAACGCGAAACCAGACTTGCTGCTAAAAGAGAAAGTGAAAAAAGAAGGCGTGCCGAAGAACTACCAGAGTAACATGAAACCAGACTTGCTGCTAAAAGCGAAAGTGAAAAAAGAAGGCATGCCGAGGAACTACCAGAGCAACATGAAACCAGACTTGCTGCTAAAAGAGAAAGTGAAAAAAGAAGGTGTGCCGAGGAATCACAAGAAAAGCAAGAAATCAGGCTTGCTGCTGATAGAGAAAGTAAGAAAAGAAAGCGTGCCGAGAAATCAGAGCAACCTGAAAGTTATCGCCTGGCATTCAGGTACAGCCCAGTCGATGATTATAGCTTGAGTAGATGTGTTCAAATCGGGACTATGTCTAAAATTTGTCCCTATTGCAAGGCCTTGAAATTCAATGGTGAAACAATGGGAATGTGTTGCGCCTCAGGAAAAGTTAAACTTCCTCTATTGGCTGCACCACCAGAGCCATTGAAGACTTTCCTTATTGGAACTACGTCAGAATCTAAGCGTTTTTTGTCACAAATCAGAAAATATAACTCATGTTTCCAAATGACGTCGTTTGGAGCCCAAATCGAAAATCCAGATCAATTTATGTCTACTTTCAAAGTAAAAGGGCGATCATAAATTTTTACGATCGTACTTCATCAGTGATAGAAAATTTATCTATCTATATATATATATATATATATATATATATATATATATATATATATATATATATATATATATATATATAAATAAGTTGTCTGTCTGTGTGTCTGTCTGTGGATCAGGTGACGTCATGTTTCTGTGTTGACTGACGTCATGAAATTAGTTGTCGTCATTTTTGCTTTGACGGTGACGTCATTAACGGTATTTAAGACATTTGTTCACGGAAAAATGATTAATTGTAAAATGACTGAAGAACCTACAATGGCAACAGCCGAGGAAGCTGCTCTAAGAGTTTATGCCAAAAAACTTGCTACTGATAGAGAAAGTAAGAAAAGAAAGCGTTCCAAGGAATCACAAGAACAGCAAGAAAACAGGCTTGCGGCTAAAGAACGCAAAACCGCGCAGTTAGATGAAAATCCACCTGGACAGCGAGAGTCAAAACATATCAAAACTGAAAATGATAGCGATGATGATTGGGTTTGGGATTTTGACTTGGATAAGGTCATCAATGCCTACCAGATTTAAGTTAAAAAAACAAAGGTTCGTCGATATGTACTTCATAGTGACGCTTAAAAATAAAGAAGAAAAAGAAAACTGAAAAAAGAAAAAAGGTAAAAAACTAAAAAAAACTAAAAAGAAAAAACACTCAAAGAGAAATTACAGACCGGGACACAAATGACGACCGAGACAGAGGGAATATAAGTGACGACCGGGAACCTCAAAGAGAAATTACAGACTGGGACACCCGGACACAAATCACGACCGGGACACAGGGAATATAAATGACGACCGGGACACAGGGACACAACTACAACGGGGACGCCGGGGGCACAGGCGGGATATATAAATGACGACCGGGACACAGGGATTGTTCGAATAGAAATTACAGACCGGGACACCGGGACACAAATGACGACCGGGACACCGGGACACAGGGAATATAAATGACGACCGGGACACTCAAAGAGAAATTACAAACTGGGACACCGGGACACAAATGACGACCGGGAAACAGGGAATATAAATGACGACCGGGACACAGGGACACATCATTAGAATAATGAGGTATAGATCTGAATACGGATTGTTTTTCCCATGGACAATTATATGTTGCATGTTGAAGAGTCAGTAAACCTGACAATCTATTTATATGCACAGACAATAGGACAGCGAAGAAAGTTGTATATTCGCATGTTTTACATAGTTAAAAACATATATTTATATCTATCTCTATTCACAGGTGGGACACAGGGACACAACTACAATGGCGCGTAACTAATGTGGCGCGTAACGACTCACGCGCCTGGGGGGGCTTGGGGGGGCGGTAAGCACCCCAACAGCTATTATATATATAGAAGATAAGTTGTCTGTGTATCGAGTGACGTCAGGTCATCATGTCATGTTATGAAGTTAGTTGTCGTCATGTTTGTTATGACGATGACGTCATTAAAGGTATTTAAGACATTCGTTCACGGAAAAATGTTTAATTGTAAAATGACTGAAGAACCTACAATGGCATTAGCCGAGGAAGCTGCTCAAGTGTATAATTGGATCGTGAACAAAGTTACAGTACGAGTGATCTATTGTCGTATGTACAAAATAACATTTCCAAGTTAACGTCGGAACAAAAAGACATTTATGATACGATAATGCATTGTGTCGATAACAACGTTGGAGAAATTTTCTTTTTGGATGCGCCAGGAGGTACTGGTAAAACTTTTGTGATAAAACTGATTCTGGCATCAATTCGATCAAAAAATGATATAGCGTTGGCAATTGCATCGTCCGGAATAGCGGCAACGTTGCTGCCTGGTGGAAGAACTGCTCATTCTGCTTTGAAATTGCCTCTGAATTTGCATTCTACAGAAACTCCCACGTGCGATATTTCCAAATCATCTGGGATGGATAAAATATTGCAGCAATGCAAACTTATTATTTGGGACGAGTGCACAATGGCACACAAAAAATCGCTCGAGGCTCTGGATCAATGTTTGAAAGATTTGCGAGGGAATTCGAAACCATTTGGCAGCACATTAATATTGCTTACGGGAGATTTCAGGCAAACATTACCAATAGTACTAGATCAACCCCTGCAGATGAAATGAATGCTTGCCTGAAAAATTCTAATTTATGGGCACACGTAAAAACATTAAAATTAACTACAAATATGCGTTTCCAATTGCAAAACGATGACTCTGGTCAAACATTTTCAGATCAATTTTTAGCAATTGGAAACGGAAAGCTCCCAGTAGACTCAATTTCAGGACGTATACAACTACCTGCTGAATTCTGTAATTTAGTAACGTCCAAAAATGAATTGATTGAAAAAGTATTTTCGAATAATCTAGACAATTATAAAAATAATAAATGGGTAAGTGAAAGAGCGATTCTTGCACCCAAAAATATAGACGTCCACGAAATCAACAATATTGTTTTAACCAAGATTCGAGACCAGGCAGTCCTTTACAAGTCAGTCGACACAGTTTTGGAACCAAATGAGGCGGTTAATTATCCATCTGAATTTTTAAATTCCGTGGATCTTTGAGGGCTTCCACCACACGTGCTACAACTAAAAATAGGCGTACCAATAATACTGTTAAGAAATATTAACCCACCAAAGCTTTGCAATGGCACGCGACTCGCCGTAAAAAAACAATGAAAAACCTAATAGAAGCCACAATCTTGACAGGGCCTTTTGAGGGTGAGGTTGTTCTTATTCCTCGCATTCCCATAATTCCAACGGATCAGTCTTTTCAATTTAAAAGATTGCCATTCCCAATTCGATTAGCATTTGCAATCACCCTCAACAAAGCTCAAGGTCAATCATTAGAAAAGTGTGGTATAGATCTTAATACTGATTGGTTTTCCCATGGACAATTGTACGTTGCATGTTCGAGGGTCGGTAAACCCGACAGTCTATTTATATGCAGCGACAATTGGACAGCGAAGAATGTTGTATATTCGCAAGTTTTACGCAGTTAATTTGTATTGTACCTATCTATCTATATAAAAACGAGTTGTGTGTATGCATTTTTGTTTGTTTTTAAAAGAGCGTTTGCATATGACGTCATTATAAGTACATAAGGCTTTGTATACGCACAGACAATGGGAAAGCCAAGAATGTTGTATATTCGCAAGTTTTACGTAGTTCAAAACACATATATAAATCTATCTATATTCATAGGTGGTGCACAGGGACACAACTACAATGGCGCGTAACTAATATGGCGCGTAACGACTTACGCGTGCGGGGGGCCTTGGGGGGGGGGCGCGATGCGCCCCTACCAACTAGGTGTTGGAGTGGCACGAAGCGCCACCCCAACAGCTAGTAAAAATATACAAATATAGAAGTTCGTTACGTAAGTTAATTCGCAAGTTATGTATATTTATTACTAACTAGCTGTTGGGGTGGCGCTTCGCGCCACCCCAACACCTAGTTGGTGGGGGCGCTTCGCGCCCCCCCCAAGCCCCCCCGCGCGCGTAAGTCGTTACGCGCCATAATAGTTACGCGCCATTGTAGTTGTGTCCCTATGTCCCACCTGTGAATATAGATAGATATATATATATATGGTTTTAACTACGTAAAACTTGCGAATATACAACATTCTTTGCTGTCCCATTGTCTTTGCATATAAATAGATTGTCAGGTTTACCGACTCTTGAACATGCAACATATAATGGTCCATGGGAAAACAATCTGTATTCAGATCTATACCTCATGATTCTAATGATTGCCCTTGAGCTTTGTTGATGGTGATTGCTAATCGACCATTCCCTGTCCCGGTGTCCCGGTCGTCATTTATATTCCCTGTGTCCCGGTCGTCATTTGTATCCCGGTGTACCGGTCTGTATATACATTCGTTTTTTAGTTTTGTTTTTCTCCTTTATTTTTTTCCTTTTTTTTTCTTTTTTAGTTTATTTAGATTTTTAGATTTTTTAGTTTTTTTATTAGTTTTTAGTTTTTTTTTCTTTTTAGTTTTTTTGTAGTTTTTACCTTCTTTTTAGTTTTGTTAATTTTTTTTTTACTTATGTCCTGGTCGTCATTTATACTCCCTATGTCCCGGTGCTTTGTTGATTGCTAATCGAACATTCCTTTTGTCCTGGTCGCTTTCTCTTTGAGTGTCGTCATTTATTTTTTTCTTTTTTAGTTCTTTTAGTTTTTACCTTTTTTAGTTTTTTTAGTTTTTTAGATGAAAATTTTTTTTAGTTTTTTCCTTTTTTTCTTTTTAGTTTTTATTGGTTTTTACCTTTATGTTAGCTTATTTTTCAGTTTTTTCCTTTTTTTTTAGTTTTTTTTTATTTTTTATTTTTTTTAGTTTTTTACCTTTTTTTAGTTTTTTTAGTTTTTTTAGTTTTTTTAGTTTTTTAGCTTTTTTACTTTTTTTATTAGTTTTTAGTTTTTTTGTAGTTTTTGCCTTTTTTTAGTTTTTTCAGTTTTTTTTTTTAGTTTTTTATTGGTTTTTACCTTTATTTTAGCTTATTTTTCAGTTTTTTCCTTTTTTTTAGTTTTTTTTAGTTTTTAGTTTTTTTAGTTTTTTACCTTTTTTTAGTTTTTTTAGTTTTTTTAGTTTTTTAGCTTTTTTATTTTTTTATTAGTTTTTAGTTTTTTTTGTAGTTTTTGCCTTTTTTTTAGTTTTTTTAGTTTTTTAGCTTTTTTATTAGTTTTTAGTTTTTTTGTAGTTTTTGCCTTTTTTTAGTTTGACAACTTATTTTTATATATATAGATAGTTTTTTTTTTTTACTTATGTCCTGGTCGTCATTTATACTCCCTGTGTCCCGGTGCTTTGTTGATTGCTAATCGAACATTCCTTTTGTCCTGGTCGCTTTCTCTTTGAGTGTCGTCATTTATTAGTTTTTTCCTTTTTTTCTTTTTAGTTTTTTATTGGTTTTTACCTTTATTTTAGCTTATTTTTCAGTTTTTTCCTTTTTTTTAGTTTTTTTTTATTTTTTATTTTTTTTAGTTTTTTACCTTTTTTTAGTTTTTTTAGTTTTTTTAGTTTTTTAGCTTTTTTACTTTTTTTATTAGTTTTTAGTTTTTTTTTGTAGTTTTTGCCTTTTTTTAGTTTTTTCAGTTTTTTTTTAGTTTTTTATTGGTTTTTACCTTTATAGTTTTTTTAGTTTTTTAGCTTTTTTATTTTTTTTATTAGTTTTTAGTTTTTTTTGTAGTTTTTGCCTTTTTTAGTTTTTTCAGTTTTGACGTCACCTGATCCAGTTTTTTCAGGTGACGTCACCTGACACATCCATCCACACATCCACAGACAGACAACTTATTTTTATATATATAGATAGATAGATATAAATGATTGACTCTTTCTCACAACTCTACTTTTTAAAACAATAAAAACTTTAGCGCAAAGAGCGAGACGTTGAGGATGGGCAACCCCTTTCATATACGGAGTAATTTCTGTTCGTATTAAGTTTTAATGTCGCTCCTTACTCGCAGCTTAAAAAACTTGTTTTTTTTATATATTTTATTTCTGAACATTTTTGAATTAGTTTATGTTTTAATTTTTGCTCGCCACAGACGAATAATTAAAACAAAATTTGCATATTAATTTTTTTTGGCTAAATAGCTTTCTCATAGTTTTGATCGGACGATTTTGATTTATAAAAAGGTGTGGGGGAGGCCTAGTTGCTCTCCAATTTTTGGTTACTTAAAAAGGCAACTAGTGCTTTTTATTTTTTTAACGAGCGTATTTATATTACTAATAGAAAAATATACGTGCAATTGTACACTTGTCCCAAACAATAATTTTGCAGTGCTGGAATACTTTACCCACCCCAGATGATTTGGTAATGTTTCACGTGGGAATTTCTGTACATGCATATTCAGAGGCAATTTCAAAGCGGAATAAGCAGTTCTCCCACCAGGCAGCAACGTTGCAGCTATTCCGGACGATGCAAGGGCCAACGCTATGTCATTTTTGGATCGAATTGATACCAGAATCAATCTTATTAGAAAAGTTTTGCCAGTACTTCATGGCGCATCCAAGAAGAAAATTTCTCAATTTTGTTTGTTTTTATATTTTTTTTAGTCTTTTTATTTTTTTTATCCTCGCTATCACTTTCAATTTGTTTGCATTGTTTTACCTCGGCTTGTCTTTCGTCATTATGAGATACTTATCGCCGGACCTTTTTTTTTAAACTGAAATCTGGTAGGTATTGATGACCTTATCCAAGTCTATGTCCCAAACCCAATCATCATCGCTATCATTTTCAGTTTTGATACGTTTTGATTATCGCAGTCCAGGTTGATTTTCTTCTAACTGCACGGTTTTGCGTTGCTCCGGTGTTTCCTCCTGGTGTTCAATTTTTGGTAACATATTAGGATAATTTCTTTTTGACATTAATTGACAGTTTGACAAATTTTCTTTGAGCACCAAGCATTCTAATGTTCATCAATTTCTAATAAACTTCAAACTTTTTGTTTTATGTTTTAAGATTTTCGAATTTCTTTAATCCATTGTCAAAATATATTGAAAGATTTGTGCAATTACCAGTTTTTTGCATTTTAAGCAATTTAATCAAATTGGAAGAGCCTCAATTTTTTTGAATACTTATTATTCAGAAAAACGTATTTATGAATACTTGATTAAGATAGAGTGGTAGAGAAAATGAAAAAGAACTGAAACCCTTTTTTTTATTTTTTTTAAATGATTGCCATTGTGCTTAGTTTTTTTTTTATACTTTTTAGTTTTTCCTTTCTTCAGTTTTTTCTTTTTTCTAGTTTTTTTCTTTTTTAGTTTTTTTCTTTTTTAGTGTTTTCATTTTTTTAGTTTTTTCTTTTTTAATTTTTTCTTTTTTTAGTTTTTTCTTTTTTCTTTTTATTTTATTTTCTTTTTCTTTAGTTTTTGTCTTTTTTATTTTTTTATGTTTTAGTTTTTTCCTTTTTAGTTTTTTTCCTTTTTTCTTTTTTTCTTTTTTTCAGTTTTTCTTTTTTTATTTTATTTTTATTTTTTTGTTTTTTCTTTTTTTAGTTCTTTCTTATGTTTTTTAGTTTTTCCTTTATTTTAGTTTTTCTTCTTTTTTAGTTTTTTTAGTTTTTACTTTATAAGTTTTTTTTATTATTTTCTTCTTTTTTAGTTTTCGTTTTCTTCTGTATTGTTTTTTCTCCTTTTTAGTTTTTCTTTTTTTTTAGTTTTTAGTTTTTCTTTTGGTTTTTCTTTTTTTCTTATATTTTTTTTAGTTTTCCTTTTTAGTTTTTTCTTTTGTTAGCTTTTTTATTTTTTTAGTTTTTTTTTAGTTTTTTTCTTTTTTAGTTTTTTTCTCTTGTTTTTGGTTTTTTCTTCTTTTATTTCTTTTTTTAGGTTTTTCTGATTTCTAGTCTTTTAGCTTTTTTAGTTTTTTAGTTTTTTTGTGTTTTTTCTTTTTAGGGTTTTGTAATTATTTACCTTTTTTAGTTTTTTTATTTATTTTTTTATTTTGTAGTTTTCTTTTTTTCTCTATTGTTAAGTTTTTTCCTTTTTTTATAGAAGACTAGCTGTTGGCCCCCCCGCGCGCGTAAGGCGTTACGTGCCATATTAGTTACGCGCCATTGTAGTTGTGTCCCTGTGTCCCACCTGTGAATATAGATAGATTTATATATGTGTTTCAAACTACGTAAAAATTGCGAATATACAACATTCTTGGCTCTCCCATTGTCTGTGCATATACAAAGCCGTATGTACTAATAATGACATCATATGCAAACGCTCTTTTTACAAACAACCAAACATGCATACACACAACTCGTTTTTATATAATAGATAGATAGATAGATAGATACAATACAAATTAACTGCGTAAAACTTGCGAATATACAACATTCTTCGCTGTCCAATTGTCGCTGCATATAAATAGATTGTCAGGTTTACCTACCCTCGAACATGCAACGTACAGTTGTCCATGGGAAAAACAATCAGTATTAAGATCTATACCACATTTTTCTAATGATTGACCTTGAGCTTTGTTAATGGTGATTGCAAATGCTAATCGAATTGGGAATTGCAATCTTTTAAATTGAAAAGGCAGATCCGTTGGAATCATGGGAATGCGAGGAATAAGAACAGTCTCACCCTCAAAAGGCCCTGTCAAGATTGTGGCCTCTATTAGGTTTTCCATTGTTTTTTTATGGCAAGTCGCGTGCCATTGCAAAGCTTTGGTGGGTTGATATTTCTTAAACGTATTATTGGTACGCCTATTTTTAGTTGTAGCACGTGTGGTGGAAACCCTGAAAGATCTATGGAATTATAAAAATTCAGATGGATAATTAACCGCTTCATTTGGTTCCAAAACTGTGTCGACTGACATGTAAAGGACTGCCTGGTCTCGATTCTTGGTCAAAACAATATTGTTGATTTCGTGGACGTCTATATTTTTGGGTGCGAGAATCGCTCTTTCACTTAGCCATTTATTATTTTTATAATTTTTTAGGATATTCGGAAATACTTTTTCAATCAATTCATTTTTGGACGTCACTAAATTACAGAAATCAGCAGGTAGTTGTATACGTCCTGAAATTGAGTCTACTGGGAGCTTTCCGTTTCCAATTGCCAGCAATTGATCTGAAAATGTTTGACCAGAGTCATCGTTTTGCAATCGGACACGCATATTTGTAGTTAATTTTAATATTTTTACGTGTGCCCATAAATTAGAATTTTTCAGGCAAGCATTTATTTCGACTGCAGGAGTTGATCTAGGTATTATAGGTAATGTTTGCCTGAAATCTCCCGCAAGCAATATTAATGTGCTGCCAAAGGGTTTCGAATTCCCTCTTAAATCTTTCAAGCATTGATCCAGAGCCTCGAGCAATTTTTTGTGTGCCATTGTGCACTCATCCCAAATAATAAGTTTGCATTGCTGCAATACTTTACCCATCCCAGATGATTTGGAAATATTGCGCGTGGGAGTTTCTGTAGAATGCAAATTCAGAGGCAATTTCAAAGCGGAATGAGCAGTTCTTCCACCAGGCAGCAATGTTGCGGCTATTCCGGACGACGCAATTGCCAACGCTATATCATTTTTTGATCGAATTGATGCCAGAATCAGTTTTATCACAAACGTTTTACCAGTACCTCCTGGCGCATCCAAAAAGAAAATTTCTCCAACGTTGTTATCGACACAATGCATTATCGTATCATAAATGTCTTTTTGTTCCGATGTTAACTTGGAAATGTTATTTTGTACATACGACAATAGATCACTCGTACTGTAACTTTGTTCACGATCCAATTCTACACATGTCGAAACAGCAGTGATACGGTTAGGTGAAGGCATTCCCAAATCCTGAAGAGGTTTGTTTGCCATACGTACGCACAAATCTTCTATAATAACTAAATTGTACTTATAAAATTCTGATGTAAAATCAAAACTCATATCTGACGTCTCTAACTGTTTTCGATGGAGTATATCTTCGGACATTTTTTACTTATATTTTTCCCATAACTCTGTAGGAGCTGATGGAGAGCAAGTTGTTGAAATGATGCCAAACAATGCACGAAATTGACTTGGGGTTGATGTTTCGCACGCGTCATTGATGCAGTTATCCCAGTGTTGGTCATTCTCCAATAAATTCAGAGCTTGGCATGCACTACGGTAAGTGTCATGTGTAGTACCGTTTACAGTTCTCAAATACTCAAAGAATGTCGGACCGGGTACATTCACCAAAAGCAGGCGTAGAAAGAAGCATTCATGTTGATTGGGGTGAACGGTGTAGAGTCTTCCTATCGTGGTATCTTTGAAGATGGTAGGTTGGCCGTCGACTGACTTAAAATGTTTTCGACGTTCAAATACTTTAATTTTAGTATTCCACGTGTAATACAAAGGCACTTCAGTATACAGCAGTTTTTTTGCAAAAGAATCATTTTTGCAAAGCGAAAAAAAAAGCTGTTAATGTTGTATCCGGTGGATTCAGGGCTCTTTGTTGCACGTTGGTTTCCGTGAAATAAACACGTTGACCATTCTGTAAATGTACCGCTAAGTGAACAACAGCTGGACTACGTTCATGTATCGGAAATGAAAGAATTCGCCAAACAGCTTCATTACTGCTTATGTATCTTCCAGCCTGATATTGTACGATTTCGTCGAAATCTTTGATTTCGGGCTGCAAGCCAAAAACTGCCATGTCATTGCCTTTGTTGACGTATTTACATATGTATTTGATTGCCTTTACGGAGTTACAGTATTCAACGTTTATGTGTGCATTAAATGTTTTTGATAATAATGGGGAATATGGAACAACCCACTGGTTATCTACTTCGATGGTGGTACCGTTACGCTTCTTTATTATTGCTGTTTTACCGCCATCTTCAGTAGATCTTCTTCTATATTGTGGGTAACCATCATTGCCAGTAATTGTGTTTGATACTAAAAGTCGAGGATATTGCTTTGTGCACCTTCCTTTGGCCATGCATGGTGAATTTTCGTTCAGTGCACCGCAAGGTCCATGTATCATATTTTTTACAATAATATCATGTAGCCCCTTATCGACATTTTTATCAGGTATTTCAGCGGAAATCACATCATCAATTTCGTTCGAAGTAATTTTTTTATGTAGCCAGATTAGTATATGTGCGTGTGGCAAACCTCGTTTTTGCCATTCCACTGAGTACATCCAGCATCGCACTGACCCAAACACTTCAAGTTTTACTATATAGTTTATCAGTGATTTCAACTTTTGCCGGAAGACACTGGCCGTAATGTCATGCCTATGAACCGCTGATTGTCCTTGAAGTAAAAGCTGCAGTATCTTGTCCCAAGATTGATTACATGTAAATGTAATAAATAAATCTAGACGACCATAGAGACGAACATACGCAATAGCATCTTGAGCATATTCATGCATATGACGGGGACTGCCAGCATATGACGAAGGTAAAATTGTTAATCTTCCAACGTTTGTGGTATTACCGTCATTTATAACTGCATCTCGCAAATGAATGTATTGTTCAGAGCGGAGCTTGGTCTGATTCAGGCGGATATATAGCAAACGTTCTGATTCAATTTTAGTATACATATCAACGACAAATTGGTGAAACAATTCACGGCATTTTAAAATATAATTTTCTTCATCCTGCCGAATCATTATTCTATAGGAATAATAATGCATTGCACTGCATTTCTTATTCATTTCTTTGTTAGTGGCTGGATTCATCAATTTAATATTAAAGTGATAGCCGTCGGCTCCATCCCAAAAAATGATAGGATATTAAAGGGCATCGTAGCATCGATGAGTTTCAGCAATTCTTAACAACTGAGCGTTTCGCTTATGAAGAATAATATCTCGAGGTAAAAACTGATCACCGACCATAACGATTGCCACTTCGTCGGTAGTTGGAGCATTGTATCTACGCACATGTTGGCCAGGAGGCGTTTTGTCAGCGGAAATAACAATTTTATGCGTATCAGTAGGCATCAAATCGATGGCTGTTTTGAACAGACGCACTAAATTATTATTTTCGTGGAAAAGATGTTGCAATTGGGAAACGATTGTCCTTCCAACGTTGGGAGAAATTTCGCAACGTGCATTCAATTCAGAATTTCTATCACTGATGAAGTACAATTGTAAAATTTATGATTCTCGCCTGAGAATGGTAGAAGGGACCCTGCTCTATGATAAATTTGCCCTTTTACTTTGAAAGTAGACATAAATTGATCTGGATTTTCGATTTGGGCTCCAAACGACGTCATTTGGAAACATGAGTTGTATTTTCTGATTTGTGACAAAAAAACGCTTAGATTCTGACGTAGTTCCAGTAAGGAAAGTCTTCAATGGCTCTGGTGGTGCAGCCAATAGAGGAAGTTTAACTTTTCCTGAGGCGCAACACATTCCCATTGTTTCACCATTGAATTTCAAGGCCTTGCAATAGGGACAAATTTTAGACATTGTCCCGATTTGAACACATCTACTCAAGCTATAATCATCGACTGGGCTGTACCTGAATGCCAGGCGATAACTTTCAGGTTGCTCTGATTCCTCGGCACGCTTTCTTTTCTTACTTTCTCTATCAGCAGCAAGCCTGATTTCTTGCTGTTCTTGTGATTCCTCGGCACGCTTTCTTTTCTTACTTTCTCTATCAGCAGCAAGCCTGATTTCTTGCTGTTCTTGTGATTCCTCGGCACGCCTTCTTTTTTCACTTTCTCTTTTAGCAGCAAGTCTGCTTTCGCGTTAATCTGGTAGTTCCTCGGCACGCTTTCTGTTCTTTCTTTCTCTATCAGCCTCAAGCCTGTTTCCTTGCTGTTCTTTTGATTCCTCGGCACGCTTTCTGTTCTTTCTTTCTCTATCAGCCTCAAGCCTGTTTCCTTGCTGTTCTTTTGATTCCTCGGCACGCTTTCTTTTCTGACTTTTTTCTATCAGCAGCAAGTTTTTTGGCATAGACTCTTTGAGCATCTTCATCGGCTTTTGCCATTGTAAGTTCATCAGTTATTTTAAAGCTAAACATTAATAGATTTCTACGTGAACATATATGTCTTAAATATCTTTAATGACGTCACCGTCATAGCATAAATGACGACAACTAACTTCATGACGTCAGTCGACACAGAAACATGACGTCACCTGACAGACAGACAGACAACTTATTTTTATATATATAGATAGTGTAATAGACGGACAGAAGGACATTACAGTTTTATATATATATAGATAATATGCTTTTGTCTATCGTTTGGATTTGTATATAATACGATGGAATATAGAAGGAAATTTGACCTGCAAACTAAAATTCTTAGAACCCTGTCTTGTATGATGAAAACACATTGCATGCGAAGGACTAATACTAGAGTCCCATCTATTTAAGTTGTATATAGAAAAGAGTGACAGCAGTGACGACATTAATAATTGCTAATTAGACATTTCTTTTTGCAAAATTTAAAATAATGTTGAGAATTCTTTTATAAAGAAGAATGACAACTGGAATGGTCTTTAATAGATTCTTAATGTCTTTTAGTGGGCATACTTTCAACTTTCTAACGTTTGCAGTATTTATTTTTATACTATTATTTTCTTCTAAAAGATTTGAGCAAGTTTTTTCCCATTTTGCTTCCAAGGGACTTGCCTCTTTCCCTACTTCTTGATTTGCTCCTAGCTGGTTTCATTTTTCCAAGTAGCCCTTTATTTTTCTTGTCATCTTTCGATGATTTCTTGCGACTTTCCCTACTACTTGATTTGCTCCTACCTAGTTTCATTCTTTCAAGTAACCTTTTACCTTTCCTGTCATCGTTCGATGATTTCTTATCCCTTTCCCTGCTTCTTGATATGCTCCTACTTTTTTTCATTCTTTCAAGGAGCCCTTTACTTTTTTTGTCATCTTTTGATGATTTCTTGCCACTTTCCCTGCTTCTTGAGTTGTTCCTACTTAGTTTCGTTCTTTCTTGTGGACCTTTACTTTTCTTGTCATCTTTCGATGGTTTCTCTGTCTTGCTACTTTTTCTAGCTATATCTTTCTTTTTAAAGTCATTACTTGAATTGGGTTGTTTCATAGATTTCTGTTTGTTTGGTTTACTATCTTTAGATGGCTTCTTATCATTTGGCTGTTTACTTTTAACACTCTCAGACGATTTAGATGCTGCACTTCTCTCTTTTTCTGTTCTACCACCTTTCTGTGCTTTATTTTTCTCTTTTGTTTTGTTTCTCTCTTTAGAATTTTCCTCTTTAGAATTTCTCTTTTTAGAATTTCTCTCTTTGGTTTTGTTTATATCTTCTGGCTTCTCTGATGATAATTTTCTGCTCCTCTTTTTTTTTATACCTTCATCTGCTTTGACTTCCTTGGATATTTTATCCTTCTGACTCCTGGATTTGTTTTGGCCTTCTCTATTTTTATCTTTCTTTTCTTTGTTCTTAGAGGCTGTTTTTGTTTCATCTTTATCTCTGTCTTTACTTTTTTTAGACATTTTATCGAAACAATTCACCAATGAATTCACACCTTGCTTTAGGAACTTTCCATTTTCTCGTATTTTTTCTGGATCTTGCCTTTCCTCATCTCTCTCCTCGTAATCAGTATATATTTGTTCCTTGTCAATTCTCTTGGTTCTTAGATCACTTTTTATATATTTTTTCTTGCTTCGTTCGCTTTCTGAATCAATATACATTTGGTCCCTGTCATTTCTCTGGCCTCTTGGCTCACTTTGTGAATCATCACTGTACTCCTCCAGCTCATATTCATCATTATTATTAACTGCTTTTTTCTTTTTTTGAGCCTTTTCTGAGTCGTTTCTCCGACTTCTTCGTTCTCTTTCTGAATAAATATTCATTTGTTCACTATAATTTCTCTGGGGTCTTCGTTCACTTTTTAAAGCCTCACTATATTCCTCCCCATCATGTTCATTGTTATTATTAACTACTAATTCCTTTTCTAAGACCTTCGTTGCTGATCTTTCGCTTTTAGCAAGTTTGCGTTGCGTTGCAAGTTCTTTGTCGGAGTCACTGTCTTCACTGTCATCGTTCTTGTCAGTGTGTTTCTGTTCCTTTTGTGTTCTTTCTATCAAATTTTGCTGTGAACTATTTTGCAGTAAATCGTATTTTGTCAAATTTCCTGTTTCTGCTGTTGTTGGCATAAGGACAGGATCGTTTAGCTCGTAAGGATAGGTGTTACTAGTATCTTCAATATAGTATGGAAATTCACATTCATATTCGTCTTTTACGAAATCTCGCTCATAGCTTGGTCTGTGTGAAAATAACGGTTCTGATTTACGTTGATAGCTAGGAAACCGCGACAAAAAGGATGAAGATCCTTGGACCTCCCGTGAAACCGGAAAGTTTTGACCTTGCTTAAGCAGCATAGATTTTTGTTCAAGTCGTAGAGATTCAATGTTTTTACGTGCATCCTCAAGATACAGGAAAGACAAACGTTCATCCTTTAGTTTCTCATACATGTCCGTCATAGCGTGGATTGCCTTAGCAACCTTTCGCCACTCGTCTTTTTGTTCTTCTACGGGTCCCAATTGCCCATACGCATAAAGAAACGAGAGACACCATTCATTGGCTAATGAGGTCAGTTTTAGTCGAAACTCATCAACTTGATATTTTGGACGGTTCAGATTATAATTTTTTTCATATTCATTTACGTGCCATTGAAATATTTTCTCGTTTAAGATATTTTGATGTCCACCCATGTACAACGTATATCCTTTTTTCAAAGTCTCTGATGCCTCATATGCTGCGTCAATAAAAGAACGTGGGAAAATACCATCTCTTATGTATTCATAGATGTCTCCCATAATATCTGTGAAGTCAACTAACGACGTCCATTCGGGTCTTCCCTCTTCTCCAGGGAGAACATTTTTGTATATATGGAGGGCTACTAGACACCACTCTACTAATGATATGCGTAGCTTCAATTGAGAGTGCTCAGTTGAGTACAATTTCTCTATCTCAAGTCTACTTACAATTTTTCTATATTCGATTACATAAAATCTTATGGTTTTGGAATAATTCCAAATCGTGTTTTCCATCAGCAATGAATTTATCCATAAGCATATGTTCATAGTATTTCAGGTGTTACATCAATTTTCACTCTTAACTTCATCAACTAGTAAAATTACGCAGTTTTTAAATAAATAGGTAATTCCTAACTATTTTGTTGACCAAAACTCATAAATATTTGTGCATTTATAAACTTTAAACAAAAATTAAATTGCATGTAGATTAGTTTCTCCGCATATTCCCCCTAATGAGGCAAAGTAATTGCAAAATAGCCCATTTACGAAAGTCTAATTACCGAGAAATTAAGTAAAACGAGGAATTATAGCAGGAAAGTAGGTTAGTCTTGAAAACCCATAATACACATTGAATCGAGGTCATCTTGAATAAGAGACTCAATTATTTTCAACCTAGAAACTTACTATTAAGTGTAGTAAAACTAGAAAAAGGATCACTCGATCAGAAACTAAAGTTCTTTTTGCCGGGCTGAATCAGCTTTAAATGCCAATTCTTTCTCACTTGACAGTTGCTCTTCTTTTCAAAACGCGTTTTCAAATTTTCAAGTATGG
Source organism: Artemia franciscana (assembly GCF_032884065.1). Classification (NCBI taxonomy): domain Eukaryota; kingdom Metazoa; phylum Arthropoda; class Branchiopoda; order Anostraca; family Artemiidae; genus Artemia; species Artemia franciscana. The sequence goes on from NC_088877.1 coordinate 28,309,100, forward strand.
GCCAGAGTTCGTTTTTTACTAGGTTGCAGCAGATGCTGCAACCGTGATTTGGAAGGGAAGAGATTAAACTAAAATGTCATTTTTCACGAAAACGGAGAGGGACCGCTCAGATCTCTTTAGCTATAACTCTTTAAAATCCTTTATGCATTGATTGATTTCAACACCCCCCCCCCTTTACATTTTCTAAAAATTTAAAATTAAAATCCATAGCTTTCCTGAGATTTGGAAGATATGCCCTTTAGACATTCTGGATGTATAAGGTATCTTTTGGTTTAGTTCAGCATCCCACCCAATATTATATAAAAACTTCATTTTAATATCCTCAGTCTCCTGATACATTTCAAATAATCCCTTTTGACAACCTAGATGTACATAGTATCTTTTAATTTAGTTCAATATTCTCTGAAATTTTTAACTTTGTACCCTTAGCCGGTCCAGGTTTAGCTCAGATACACCCTCGTGACAACTTGGATCCATAAAGCGCCTTTTCATTTAGCTAAACATCCCCTTAACATTCTCCAAAAGTTTCAACTTCATACACCTAGCTGTAGCCTAATAACCTTACTGCTCCTGAAATTTTGCAGATATGCTTAAATGAACATAGTATTTTTTAATTATTTTTATATTTCCATTAATATTCCCTGGAAGTTTTAATGTCATACCCTTAGCTGTTCCTGAGATACTAGCATCTTCACCTCTTGACAACCTGGTTGTACATACTGCCTTTTGATTTAGTTCTCTCCCCCTTCAACATTATCCGAAGGTTTGAACATAACACCCTTAACCGTTTCAGTAAGTTTCGTTTGCAAAAAGTTGTTATCTTTAAGGTTAAACGAAATAATAGATACCATTTCTGAATGCCCTCTGCTACCACAGTTGATTGATGTTCTGCTTGGCAATACGCAGAGCCTGCAGCAAGGTTTGGTGACAACCTAGCTACTTGTTTATGTAATCATTAACATTCCTGGAATGTTTATCTCCATTGACGTTCCCTGGAAGTTTCGACGTCATACTCTTAGCCGTTCCTGAGATACTAGCATTGAATCTTGACAGCCTGGTTGTACATAGCATCTTTTGATTTAGATCAACCTCTCCCCCTTCAACATTATCTGAAGGTTTGAACTTGGTACACTTAACTGTCTCAGTAAATTTCTTTCGCAATAAGCTTTTATCGTTAAGATTAAACAAAATAATAGATACCATTTCTGAATGCCCTGTGTTGCCACAGTTTATTGATATTCTGCTTGGCAATACGGGGACCCTGCATAAAGGTTTGGTGAGAACCTAGCTGCTTGTCTGTGTAAAAAGAATCAGGAACTTAAATTTCAATCCAACATCCAAAGCATCAGCAATGCCTGTGGAGATCCTTATCCCTTTTATCCTCAAAACAGCGATTTCTTTGATTCGACAGTTTTATAAATACATTTTTAATTTTCGCTTACGGTGGGCTAGAGTTTATTCTTTAGTATCCAACTATTACATAAAGCTGTACAGTGTTCTAAATGAGTGTAAGATTTTTTCAGGCTCGTGATTTTCCATTTTACAATTTTTCCCCAAGTTCTTGGCTGAAGTATATTTGATAAATTGCTGAAATATTTTTGCTTCTAGTCCTCTCAAATTTTATGGGAAAATCCATGCGTTGGTTACCGTGAAGAATCTTACGCTACAACGTTTTACCATTAATTTTACTAAAAAAAATGCATTTCTACGGATGAATGGGGGGGGGCATTTTACTTTGATCCAGTTACCTTTGACTCTTAAAAAAGAAACCAGAGCTTTGATTTCCAATCGAATGATCCTGGTCCTTAGGTACTGCAAGCGGAATGGTTATCAAAGACGAAAAGGAATTAACTAAAAAAGAATTTCCGTAAGAGATTTTTTCCCAGAAAAGAGCAATATCAAAACCTAAGACAGACAGAAATGAAATTCCTCGACCGTTCAAACGTTAGAAGACCCGAAATTATATCATTGAACTAAATAAAAAACTTGTTTTTTTAACTGTAAGTAAGGTGCGACATTAAAACATAAAAAACGAACAGAACTTACTCCGTATATGAAATTGGTTGTCCCCTCCGCTATCCCTCACTCTTTACGCTAAAGTTTTTAATTGTTTAAAAAATAGAATTGTGGCAAAGAGTCAAACTTTAGCGTAAAGAGCGAGGGATTGCAGAGGGGACAACGAATTTCATATACGGAGTAATTTCTGTTCGTTTTAAGTTTTAATGTCACTTACTTTCCTAAGTAAGCTTAATCCTAATTAATTTTAATGTCCTTACCTTCAGTTTAAAAAAACAAGTTTTTTTTATTTAGTTTCTGAATGTTTTTGAATTAATGCATGTTTGATTAATGCATGTTTGATTTTAAATTAAATTTGCATATTAATTTTTTTTCGGCTAAATGACTTTCTCTTAGTTTTGATCAGACGATTTTAAGAAATAAGGGGTGGGGAAGGAGGCCTAGTTGCCCTCCAATTCTTCGGTTGCTTAAAAAAGCAACTAGAACTTTTAATTTTTGACGAACGTTTTTATTAGTAAAAAATATACGTAACTTAAGAAATAACTTACATAACAAACTTTTATATTCTTATATTTTTATTATGTATATGAGGGGGTTTGTCCCCTCGTTAATACCTCGCTCTTTACACTAAATCTTAAGTTTTGTCCCAATTCTTTAAGAATGATCCCTGAATCAGAAAGGCCGTAGAATAAATAGTTGAAATTACTAAAAATACTTTAACATAAAGAGCTAGGCATTCATCTCCTCCTAAATACCTCGCTCTTTATGCTAAAATATTTTTAGAACCCCTCATATGCGTAATAATCTCTGTTCGTTTTAAGTTTTAATGTTACTTCTTACTTTCAATTGAAAAAAACTTTTTTGTGTTTATTCTTTCATGGTTTTTTTATAGTAATGCTAGAAAATCCCGCGCCCTTTTCATTGAATTTCTCGTCCCCCGTGACATATTCCTCCAAGGAAAGGTTTTTCCACATATCCCCCTTCCCTCAACCCCACCCCAAAACCAAAAAATCCCCCTGAAAACGTCTGTACACTTCCCAATAACTATTACTGTGTGTAAACACTGGTCAAAGTTTATAAATTGCACCCCTCACCCAGGGACTGTGGGGGGTAATTCATCCCCAAAGACATAGTTATTGTGGTTTTCGACCATGCGGAACAAAATGGCTATCTCAAAATTTTTGATCCGTTGAAATTGGGAAAAAATGAGCGTGGAAGGGGGCCTAGGTGCCCTCCAATTTTTTGGTCAATTAAAAAGGCCACTAGAACTTTTCATTTCCGTTAGAATGAGCCCTTTAGCGACATTCTAGGACCACTTGGTCGATACGATGACCTCTGGGGAAAAAAACAAATAAACACGCACCCGTGATCTGTCTTCTGGCAAAAAATACGAAATTCCACATTTTTGTAGATAGGAGCTTGAAATTTTGCAATAGGATTCTCTGATACGCTGAATGCGATGGTGTGATTTTCGTTAAGATTCTATGACTTTTATGGGGTGTTTCTCCCTATTTTCCAAAATACGGCAAATTTTCTCAGGCTCGAAACTTTTGATGACAAAGACTTATATATTTAAAATCAACATGAAAATTCGATTTTTTTTTATGTATCTTTTAGCATCAAAATTCCGTTTTTTAGAGTTTCGTTTACTATTGAGCAGGGTCGCTCCTTACTACAGTTCTTTACCACGAACTGTTTGATAAATGAAACCCATTATGAACAGAAATTCTAACACACAAAGCTGGATGGCTTAGGCATGCATATATCCTGAAAGATTCCTATGCCCTCCCCCAAAAAAACTTTATTTTAACAAAGGTAAAGTATAACCACGTATAAACATAAATATAATCAAAAGGTAAAATAATGATCACGGCAATTCCGTTTCGTCCATCACTTCGGTCATGGGCAGAACCCTAGAAAAATTTGTACCTTGTTTGCATAATTTACGTCACCGTGTCCCCTTGCATGGCTGATTGACGCTACCTTGACACATGCGATACAGAGGCAAAACTGCCTAGAGGTAATTAGCTCATGCCTTCAAAACGATGTACTGTTTTTGCTTCAAGTCCATAATTATATGAGTTTTATGATGAGATGTTTCGATTTAAATTGGACATGTTGGGCGATAATTTGATTTAACGATATACCGATGTTTTCACTTTCTATATTTGTTATAATGATTTCAGTATCTCCAATAATTTTTTTTTGCTCAAATTAATCAACTCTTCGCTTTGCCAAAGTTCAATATCAAAAATTGTAATTAAAGAGAATTTTGTACAGTTTTTTTTTTGCAAACGTTGTATAATATAAAAACAAGCTTCGATGATCTAAATGTTTACTATAAGAACCTAGATTTTAAATTACACAGGCTCAGCCTAAGGATAAAGAAAAATAAACTGCTGGATATTTTTGGCCATTCAAAATAAGCGGCACTTTAATGTTTTCTCCTGAGAATCGTTTGTGCCGTCTCGTGATAAAAAAAAGCATGTTTTTCAACTGAAAGTAAGGATCAAAATTAAAAATTAAACAAAAAGAAATTATTACGATGTTAGGAGGACATCCCTTCTACAATACCTTGTTCTTCACACTAAAATTATTTAGAATGTTCATAAAGTTATCTTTTTTTTAATTTAAATAGCCTTGTGTTTCACTTTTTGTTTGTAAAGGAGTGGAATATATCGTCATGGTTTAGCGTAAAGAGCTAAGTATTTAAGAGGGGATATCCATCACAGCCCACCACTGAAAATTCCCAAAGAGAAAATTTACCTCCCAAAAAATGTCCGTTTACTTCCGAATAACAAATGCTATGTGGCAATAGGCTTTTCTTTTTAAATTAAAGGAAAAAAACGAGTTTTTTAACTGAAAGTAAGGAGTGAAACTAAACAATAAAACGAACAGAAATTATTCCGTATATGAAAGGTGCTGTTCCCTCATCAACGCCTCGCTCTTTAACCTAAAGTTTGACACTTTCTCACCATTCTACTTTTTAAAACCATAAGACTTTCGCGTAAAGAGTCAGGCGTTGAGGAGGGGACATCCCCTTTTCGTATATGGAGTAATTTCTGTTCGTTTTAAGTATTAATGCTGCTCCTTACATTCAGTTAATAAAAGACTGTTTTTTATTTAATTTCTGGGACGTTTTTCAACGAATGCAGGTTCGAATTTGGCTCACCGTGCATAAAAATAAAAACAAAATTTACAAATTAGTTTTGGAAGATTTATTCCTTATATGGAGAGTTGCACCCTCCTCATTACCATACTCTTTACGCTAAAGCTGTTAGTATTTTTTAAAAAGCTTCCTATTCTAATTAAAAAGCTGCCGTGTTTTAGTTAACCCTCCAAAAAATTGGGAAAAACAGTCAAACTCTAAAGTAAAGAGCAAGGTGTTAAGGAGGGAGACACCCTTCATATGTGGAGGGGGCAACCCTCCCTGTCACAGAAATTTCCTTTGGTGGAATTTCATCCAACTTAAAGTAAACCTTTCCCCCGTCAACTTCCTTCTAGACAGTTCCAACCTCGCTGAGAATCCCCCATCCCTGTAAAATTGTTTTCGAACGATTCAGTCTGAAAAATTCTCCTTAGCATTCTTTAACTGGAATAAGATTTTAATCTCTAATCGGTCCCTCCATCACTCCTGAAATGCCCTCTTCCATGGAAATTATTTCCAAGAAATCAAAACACGAGGAAAATAGCCCCGGATAATTCCGCTCAATAATTAAGTATTTGCTATTAAAAAAATAATAGTGTTCAATGCTAACATTACCGTGGACTTTCCCAAAAGGTCGAGGTTTAAAATTAAATTGCACGTAGATTAGTTTCTCCGCATATTCCCCCTAAGAAGGCAAAATAATTACAAAATAGCCCATTTACGAAAGTCTAATTACCGAGAAATTAAGTAAAACGAGGAATTATAGCAGGAAAGTAGGTTAGTCTTGAAAACCCATAATACACATTGAATCGAGGTCATCTTGAATAAGAGACTCAATTATTTTCAACCTAGAAACTTGCTATTAAGTGTAGTAAAACTAGAAAAAGGATCACTCGATCAGAAACTAAAGTTCTTTTTGCCGGGCTGAATCAGCTTTAAATGCCAATTCTTTCTCACTTGACAGTTGCTCTTCTTTTCAAAACGCGTTTTCAAATTTTCAAGTATGGGCCAGAGTTCGTTTTTTACTAGGTTGCAGCAGATGCTGCAACCGTGATTTGGAAGGGAAGAGATTAAACTAAAATGTTTGTCGAGGTTTAAAATTACCAGGTACACACAAAAATTTTGGATCTGGATCGTAAGGGGTTATTGAAGCTCCCAAAAAACGTGACAGACCCAAGAAAATCAAATTGAAAGTGGTTAAAGTACCTAAATGTCGTGGAAGATCCAGAAAACTTGCTGAAGCTGATATTTCCCAATTCAAAGAATGCTCTGAGGTCATATTCCTTGTTTTTGAGGTGTTTTTTACCACCTCAGTAAAATAAAGAAAAAAATAATGTGGTGTAATCTATTATGAATGTATGAGATCGTCAAAGACAAACTGGACTTGTTATTTCAATGATTCCAAGTACTCATTTGTAGAATTTTATGATTCTTTTGGAATTCAAGCTGGAAATAAAATAGTCAACTACTTAAAGACTTCAAATAAACAAATTACCTATCATTCTACTCCAGTTCAAAGTTTTAACGATGTGAATTGTGGTCATTTGTGTAACTTTAGTAAGGAGCGACCCGGCTCAATAGTAACCAAAACTCTAAAAAATTGAATTTTGATATCAATAGCTACATCAAAAGAATTGCATTTTAATTTTGATTTTAAATATATAAGTTTCATCAAGTTTAGTCTTACCCATCAAAAGTTACGAGCCTGAGAAAATTTGCCTTATTTAAGAAAATAGGGGAAAACACCCCCTAAAAGTCATAGAATCTTAACGAAAATCACACCATCAGATTCAGTGTATCAGAGAACCCTACTGTAGAAGTTTCAAGCTCCTATCTACAAGAATGTGGAATTTTGTATTTTTGCCAGAAGACAAATCACGGGTGCGTGTTTATTTGTTTTTTTTTGTTTTTTTTTCTTTTTCCGAGGGGTCATCGTATCGACCAAGTGGTCCTAGAATGTCGCAAGAGGGCTCATTCTAACGGAAATGAAAAGTTCTAGTGCCCTTTTTAAGTGACCAAAAAATTGGAGGGCATCTAGGCCCCCTCCCACGCTCATTTTTTTCCCAAAGTCAACGGATCAAAATTTTGAGATAGCCATTTTGTTCAGCATAGTCGAAAACCATAATAACTATGTATTTGGGGATGATTTACTCCCCTACAATCCCTGGGGGAGGGGCTGCAAGTTACAAACTTTGACCAGTGTTTACATATAGTAATGGTTATTGGGAAGTGTAAAGACGTTTTCAGGGGGATTTTATTTTGTTTGGGGGGTGGGGCTGAGGGGAGGGGGATATGTTGGAAGATCTTTCCTTGGAGGAATCTGTCACGGGGGAAGAAAAATTCAAGGAAAAGGGCGCATGATTTTCTAGCATTACTATAAGAAAACAATGAAAAATAAACATGAAAACGTTTTTTCAAATGAAAGGTAGGAGTAGCATTGAAACTTAAAACAAACAGAGATTATTACGCATATGAGGGGTTCTAAAAATACTTTAGCATAAAGAGCAAGGTATTTAGGAGGAGATAAATACCTCGCTCTTTATGCTAAAGTATTTTTAGTAATTTCAACTATTTATTCTACGGCCTTTCTGATTCAGGGGTCATTTTTAAAGAATTGGGACAAAACTTAAGATTTAGTGTAAAGAGCGAGGTATTAATGCGGATACAAACCCCCTTGTATACATAATAAAAATATAAGATTATGAAAGTTTGTTACGTAAGTTGCTAATTTATAAGTTATGTATATTTTTTACTAATAAAAACGTTCGTTAAAAATTAAAAGTTCTAGTTGCCTTTTTAAGCAACCGAAAAACTGGAGGGCAACTAGGCCTCCTTCTCCACCCCTTATTTCTCAAAATCGTCTGATCAAAACTAAGAGAAAGCCATTTATCCAAAAAAAGAATTAATATACAAATTTCATTTTAATAATTTATGTGGGGAGAGCCAAAACCAAACATGCATTAATTCAAAAACGTTCAGAAATTAAATAAAAAAAACTAATTTTTTTAGCTGAAAGTAAGGAGCGACATTAAAACTTAAAACGAACAGAAATTACTCCGTATATAAAATGGGTTGTCTCCTCCGCAATCCCTCGCTCTTTACGCTAAAGTTTGACTCTTTGCCACAATTCTACTTTTTAAAACAATTAAAAGCTTTAGCGTAAAGAGCGAGGGATTGCGGAGGAGACAACCCATTTTATATACGGAGTAATTTCTGTTCGTTTTAAGTTTTAATGTCGCTCCTTACTTTCAGCTAAAAAAATTAGTTTTTTTTATTTAATTATATAAAACGAAGATCTAAGAGAATGGATCCATATAATTTTGTTTAAAGTTTTATTTTCAAATATAAATTGAAGAAGAAATAGAAAAGATATTATTTGTTTATCGTAGAAGTTTTAAATATAATGGAAATGTTTTCTTAGCATCCAAATTTACATTTATTACATCAGGTTTATCTGCTTTTGCTTTGTTACCCTTTGCTTTGTTGCCCTTTGTTACCTTTAAGTCTTGGGACAGTTCTGACTGAAATACTTGAAAAATATCTAAGAATAGCAGAAAGAAACGCTGAATATAAAACTGCTTATTCACTCTATTTAGAATTCTGAAGCTAATCAGGTGATTTTTTTCATGAAGAAAAAATTAAACGAGAAAATGATTTACGCAAAACATTATAGTTTTTTCCTCGTGAAAAATATATGAAACAAGCAAGATTAAATGGTTATAAATATTGCGTTGAGTCTGTTAAGTTCAAGATATAAATAAAATCCTTCTTACTTTCCACCCACTCTTCATAATGTCTGAATATATAAGGGAATTAAATTTGAGAGGGACAATCGTCCTGTCATGAAAGAGGTTATAAAATCAAAACGGGATACCTATGTAAACAAGATGATTTTTGAGTATCTCTGCTCCTTCTGTAAACAATTCTTAGGCGTAGGAAATTGTAAAATAAATCAAAACGGGTACCTATGTAGACAAGATTACTTTTGAGTATCTCTGCTCCGTCTGTAAACAATTCTTAGGCGTAGGAAATTGTATAAGGGCAAGTCTACATCTGCTATAATCTACAAAAGCAATAAATTTTTCTGTAATTTTGGTTTGAATTTGATTTTCTATTAAGATTAAATGCATAATAATTCAATATATCATTGATTAAATAAATTGGTCCCTTTGCCAAGAATCCTTTTCGCTTAAAATTTACTGTTTTTTGTTTCATTCTGAATGCAATTTAATTGCTCTTTTTATTTGAGAGTTTTTACTAAAAAGTATTTAAAAACCAACTTTTTCTTACTAAACAAATATCCTGAAATATATATTCCCTGTCACCCAACCCCAACCACTACTATTTTGGTGTCTACCCCTCCCCCTGGAAAATTTTCTGCAGGGACCCTCGATATTAAACCGAAACCAATAGCGGTTCCTATGTTGGAATAATCAGCTGGTCCCCTCCTCAGCACCCCGCTCTTTACACCAAAGTTTTTTATTGTTTTAAAAAGTAGAGTTGTGAGAAAGAGTCAAACTCTAGCGTAAAGAGCGGGGCATTGAAGGGGAGACAGCCCTTTTATATGAGGAATAATTTCTGTTCGTTTTAAGTTTTAATGTCGCTCCTTACTTTCGGTAAAAAAAAATATTTATTTTTTATTTAATTTCTGAACGTTTCTGAATTAATGCAGGTTTTGATTTTGGCTCATCCAAATGATTAAAACGAAATATGTAGATTAATTTCGCTTTTTTTTTTTTAGCTAAATGGCTTTCTCAAAGCTTGATCGGACGATTTTGAGATAAAAAGGGCAGGGGACCTATTTGCCCTTAAATTTTTTGGTTACTTAAAAAGGCCACAAGAACTTTAATTTTATGTACGAAGAATGACCCCTGAATCACAAAGGCCGAAATTACTAAAAATACTTAAGCGTAAAGAGCAAGATATTGAGGAGGAGACGAAACTCTCATATACGTAATGATTTCTGTTCATTTTAATTTTGTTTAGGTTTTGATTTTGGCTCACCGTGCACCAATAACTAAAACGAAATTTGCATATTAATTTTCCTTTTTTTGACTAAATGGCTTTCTAAAAAGTTTTGATCGGAGGATCTTGAGAAAAAAGGGGCGGAGGAGGGGGCCTGGTTGTCCTCCAATTTTTTGGTTACCTAGAAAGGCCACTAGAACTTCTAATTTTATTTACGAACGTTATTATTAGTAATAAATATACATAACTTACAAATTAACTTATATAACGAACTTCTATATTCGTATATTTTTATTACGCATCAGGGGGGAATTGGCCCCTCGTCAATACCACGCTCTTTACACTAAAGTTCGAATTTTGTTCCAATTCCTTAAGAATGATCCTGAATAGCAAAGGCCTTTTAATTAGCATAAATAGCTATTTTGAAATTACTAGAAATACTTTAGCGTAAAGAGCTAGGCATTGAGGAGGGGACGAAAACCCTCATATGCATAATGATTTCTGTTCGTTTTTAGTTTTAATGTTGCTCCTTATTTTCAGTTGAAAAAACTTGTTTTTTTAATTTAATTTTTCATTGCTTTTTTTTAATGATGGAAAATCAAGCGCCTCCTTCATACAAATTTTGTTCCCCCGCAATAAATTGCTCCATGGAAGGATCCTCTCTCGTAATCCCCTCCCCTCAATCCTTCCTCCCACCACCAGAAAAAGTCCCCCTGAAAACGTCAGTATACTTTGCAATAGCCAATAATGTATACATACAATGGGTAAAGTCCATAACTTACGGCCCTTCATCCGGGGACTGTGGGGGATTAAGTCGTCCTCAAAGACATAGTTATTAGATTTTTCGAGTATGCTGAATAAAATGGCTATCTCAAAATTTTGATCCAGTAACTTTGGAAAAAAATGGGCGTGGGAGGGGCCTAGCTGCCCTCCATTTTTTTTGGTCACTTAAAAATGGCACTCGAACTTTTAATTTCCGTTAGAATGAGCCCTATTGTGACATTTTAAGACCACTGGGTCGATACAATCACCCCTGGGAAAAAACAAATAAACATCATATCTGTGATCTTTCTTCTGGCAAAAGATACAAATTTCCACATTTTTGCAGATAGGAGCTTGAAACCTCTACAGTAAGATTCTCTATAGAGATAGAGGGTGTTTTCCCCTGTTTTCAAAAATAAGGCAAATTTTCTCAGGCTCGTAACTTCTTATGAGTTGGTCTAAACTTGATGAAACTTAAATACTTACAATAAACGTACAAATCCGATTCTTTTGATGCATATATTGGTATCAAAAATCCGTTTTTTAGAGTTTCCTTTACTATTAAGCGGGGTCGGTCCTTACTCCAGTTCGTTACTACAAACTGTTTGATAGTACGAGGGCATTAAAATAAAAATAAGCCGAATTTTGTAATTTTTTATGGATTTTCTATTACAATAGATCTTTTAACGTACAATGGATCTGCAACAACTATGATTGCAATGTAGTTTTCCGTATGAAACAGTTCGTGGTGACAAACTGTATGTAAGCAGCGACCTGACTCAATAGCAAACGAAACTCTAAAAAACGGAATTTTGATACCAGTAAATACATCAAAAGATGTATTCATCATCAAAAGATGACATTATCACACATTAAAAGAAGATTCGCCTGCTGATTTCAAATATATAAGTTTAATAAATTTTAGTCTTACCCATCAAAAGTTACGTGCCCGAGAAAATTTGCCTTGTTATTAAAAAAAGGAGCCGAAATCCCCTAAAAGTCATAGTACCTTAATAAAAATCACACCATTAAATTCAGCGTATTAAAAAACCCTACTATGGAGGTTTCAACCTTTTATCTACAAAAATGTGGAAGTTTGTATTTTTTGCTACAAGAAAGATCACGGATGTGTGTTTATTTGTTGTTTTTTTCCAGGAACGATCGTGTCAACCCAGTGGTCTTAGAATATTGCAGGAGGGCTCATTTGAACGGAAATTAAAGTTTTAGGGCCCTTTTTAAGTGACTAAAACATTGAGGGCAACTAGGCCCCCTCCCAAACTCATTTTTTCCCAAAGTCACCCGATCTAAACTTTTAGATAGTCATTTTGTTCAGCATGGGTCGAAAAATATAATAAATATGTCTTTATGGATGACTTAATCCCCCACAGTCCCCGAAAGAAGGGCTGCAAGTTGTCAACTTTGCCCAATGTTCACATATAGCATTGACTGTTGATAAAGAAGGTACATTGCTGTGAAGGGGGTGGAGAATTTCCCAGCATTATTTAAAAACCGACCAGAAATGAAATAAAAACATTTTTTTTTAACTGAAAGCAAGGAGCGACACCAAAACTTAAAACGAATAGAAATTATTAACTATATGAGGTCTCCCCCTATTCAGCACCTTTTTCTTTACACTAAAGTTTTTTTTAGTGCCATAAGAGCTATTTATTCTAATTAAACGGTCTTTGTGATTAAGGCGCCATTCTTAAGGAATTAGAACAAAATGGAACTTTACCCTAAAGAGCGAGATATTGACTAGGGGGCGACCCCCCTAATATACGTAGTAAAAATATACGAATATAGATGTGCGTTACGTAAGTTAATTTGTAATTTACGTATATTTATTACTAATAAAAACGTTCGTAAATCAAAGTGAAATTTCTAGTGCCCTTTTCAAGTAACCAAAAAATTGGAGGGCAACTAGGTCCCCTCCTCCGCACCTTTTTTCTCAGAATCGTCCGATCAAAATTTCTAGAAAGCCATTTAAAAAAAGAAAAAAATTGTTTATTTTTAGTGTTTGTTTTATCAAAGTTTAGCAATAATCAACGTTATAATAAAACAAATTCTCAACGTTCTAAAAAGTCCACAAATTCAACTCCTTCACAGTCATGGAAAACGGTTGTCAATACCTTATCATGATTGTTACATTAGCTGCTACCTAGTAAAAAGCCAACCACAGCCCATAGTAACCAAAAATTAAAAACGTGTTTACAAAAAAAACTGCAGAGTGAAAAAAAGGTGCCACCTGAGACTGATTCAGGCATAGTAACTATTATTTTGGTTCGTCTTAAAAGTAAAGGTTAGAGCGAAAAAAATTTATGGTGATTTCGAAAAAACCCTGAAACCCCTCGAAAATGCCGTCAGAGAAAATGCACAGCGTACCACTGGAATCAGCATAGTCAAAAACATTGTGCTGGGAAATTACAGTCTCCCACCTTGAACAACAAGGAAAATCATTTTTTTTGCATGGGTAGCACTGATCAGTCTCCCGTTTTTTTTTTTTTTCTTCCAGGGCTAGAGGGGTACTAGAACATCATAGATAGATACTTAATGGCGCATTAAAAAGCTATTTCTCATATCTAAGCAGTTTCTATAAATTTAACTATCTGCAAGTGCCATATGGCACTAAAATGGCATTTTTGGTACCATTTCTCAATGGGTGGGACTAGCGGGCTACCAGAACGTCGTAGACAGATTTTTAATGCCTCATATAAAAGTTATTGCTTATATATGCGTTCTTCCGGTAAATTCTACCATCTACAAGTTCTAAATGGCACTAAAAATTGCACTTTTAATGCAATGTCTCAAGTGGAAAAGCTGGGGCTAGTGGCTAAACTTTTGAGAATTATGTTTAGTGGCTCATTTGAAAGCTATTGCTCATATCAATGTTCTTTTTATCAATTCTACCATCTGCAAGGGCGATATAGCCCTAAAAAACACTTTTGGTGCCATTTCTTAAATTTCAATTAAGGCACAGAATAAACCATGAGTTTATCCGACCATTAAAACAGCAATGGCAGAATAAGACATACTCATGCTAAGCTATGAGACAAAGCCACACAGTATGGCCACCAGCTTTTTGCTAAGTTATCAGCCAGCGACCGAAGGAAGTTGCACACAACTGTACAGAAACTAATGAGACAGCAAAAGTCTAATTACGCCACTGGTCCTAATATTAGATTTTTTGTATGACGCTTTCAATCCAATAATCTTGAACAGATGATAAGAAAAATAGAAAGAATATCGTTTATAACGTTAAAAAATAGCTAACAACATTCAATCCAACAAACATTCTTAATAAATAGGTAGACACTCATAAACTTCACCACTACCAGCCCCAAATAACTTAACGCTTAAATAAGAAATCAACACTTCTGTCTCGTTCAAACATCGTGTCACATTATGACGTCACTTTATGGCTAAATATTTAATGGTTTCACTGGTCTTACTTCAGGTTTGATGGATATAAATAGTAGTCTAAATATTATTAACGCTAATAATTTGATTTATCCAGCTAATAAAGTTGGACACCTTGACATACACTCCTGGAACATCTTGTCGACCACAACCAAATCCCCAGCTAACTAAACCACTTAATTCATAATAGCCTTCATTTTCACAAACCAGAGGTCCACCTCCATCACCCTGAAAGGAGAAAAAATTAGCGTTACATTAAATTCATAGATCAAAAGAGGTAAATAGGCTCTGGATCCACATTGGTTAGACATCATAAGGAAATTCAGTTAATTCTTCTGCTTTTCGGTTAAATCGAGCTTTTGGCATATATCTGTTGATCTTTTTATTTTTGAACTTTTTTTGCTTAGTTTTTTATTGACTCTTACTTTGTTACCTTTTTTGTCCAGGTTGGTTTGTCCTTATAATGGGCATTTTCTGTTTCTCATTGTTTTTTTAGCGGAGGAGGGGGGTTCTATTTTTTACTGAAGACAGATTGGAGGAGGACTTCATCGAATTATGTAATACTGTTTGTATTTGGAAGATTTCATTCGTTTTTCTGTTGCTTTTTTTATTTTGATTACCAAAAATATTAGTAAAAAACTGAATATTCATTACAAAAATATAATCTAATTCACGTTTGACATTTGAAATCCGCAATATTCCAAAAAATTTTGACAGCAGCCCACTTTTCGTACGGTTAAATTTTAGCACCTTATTTCACAGCATATATTCCTATGTATAAAAATTGTTTCAAAACAGCCAAAAAGGCAGATCAGGCTCTGTTTATGTACAAAGACAAATTCTGTTTTTTAACAGAAAATACAAGTTGGTTTAAAAAATGCAATGTGATGAGCTTTTTATTTAATTCATGATGTGCAGTCAAATTTTATTTCACTTTCCCAATTCTTTAGTCATTATTTCATAAAAATGGGGCTTCCTCTACTAGGAAAGAGGATTTTTTTAAATAGCAGGTGACTTAATTAAACGACCTATGAGAGACCTTAAAGTCAAAAATGGATTTTCAATATTTCAAATCTAAATCACTTTTGGAATTCAATGAGTTTAAAAAAAAAATCTAACAGAAAATATTCTATTTTAGGAAAAATAGACTAAAACTTTTTTTTGAAAAATAAAAAATGGCCTCAGTACCTTAAACTAGTTTCAAAAATATGAGTCCATAAATTCAAACGATAAACTTTAACCGTAAATTTTTCTTGAAAATCATCATTTAAAGATTTTTTTTAAATAACGGTCGAAAAAATAGGACAAGACTCTATTTTGTAAATCCTCCTAATATTATCGACTTATGGTTAGAACTAGTTCAGATACAATTTCAGAAAAATACGAAATCTTTAATAAGCGAGAGGATTCTTTAAGGCGTTTCTGAAAGAACGAAGGAATTTTTAATCCGAACCTTAAGGTTAAAGAAACGATTTCATTTCTATGAAGGATAAATGATATTCATAGAAGAAGTGGTTTTATTTTAATCAAGATCATCTAAAGCATTGGTTTCCATCTGATTTTAGTCCTGCCTAGGCATTTCTAAAATCCTGACAACTTGGTATCTTTTTTTGGGTCGTCCTCTAGCTATATTTTATTCTAATGAAGATTATTGTCTGAATACAACACCATCCAAACAATGTATAACGTCACTGCAATACTATCATGTATATTTTTTGTTCTTTAAATGCATTTGAGTGTGACATCATTCACATGTTTTTTTTTTCAAAATTAAGGCTCTAAAGCATAGTCTGCTGTGGGTGTACAACAAGCCCATGACCCACTAAAATATTGTCATGCCCCACTGGTGGGGCCTGCACCCCAAGTTTGGAATTACTGATTTGAAGTGTCAAGATTTTCAGACATCTCATGTTGGCTTGTAATGATTCCAACATAAAAAAAGGAAAAAAAGAAAAGAAACATGGCTGATACACAGTGGATAGATTAAACTTCTCAATTGGTTCCTGTCTTAATACAAGAATGTGGCAAGAGATTCTAATGTGTGAAATTTAGTGAAGTCGGGTTAGGAATTGCCCTACAGTTTCCATACTCAAAAGAGTTTTTAAAAAGCAGTTTCTAAAAGCTTTTTTGTTGTTGCAGCTATGTTTTCAATACTTTTTTTCTGTATCACATAAATCATTTTAATTTCCTGAACACTTGAATAGTTTTGAGAACTGCTAGGTTTTTACAAACCTAATTTTGCTATTCCTTCTCTTCTTATATATAAATGAAATCAAATGCATAGCTGTGTGGGCGTGTCTTTGTCCTGTATGCATTACCACACTATTTTCCCGATTGCCAAGAAACTTTAAGAAGTTGTTTTAGGTATAATTTTTCTTCTTTCCCTCCAAGACTCTCTTGGTAGTTTTTGTGCTGACTGAAATTAGAGATCCCTGCACACAAATGCTTCACAGTTGCTTCTATTAATTATTCACATTTTCTGGATATTAGTTATCAAACATCACCCGACGGGTAAGTTCATAATTCCAGCCTAATATTTCAAATATATTTAAATTTAAAAATATGATCATTACTTTGCAAGTGGTGAAAATATTCCAAGGCGGAATTTTCCATGGGGAGAGATTGCGCTGTTGAATTTTCAACGATGGAAATCTTTTGAAGATAAATTTTTGCGGGTTAAGGAGGGGGGTATGTTTTTTGGGATGGTGGGAGAATTTCTACGGTGGAAATGTTTTCTGCAGGTGAGAACTTTTCAGGGGGTACATTGTCAGCTGGGAAAATTTTCCAGGGGAATTTTTAAATACTTGTGAATTTAAAAATACGATCGTTATTAACACAAGGGGTTAGTAACCCGTTAGGGGAGGGCTCCATGGGGGAAATTTACCAGGTGTAATTTTCTACAGGGTTCTACGGGTTCTCTTTTGAGGTCGCAATGACGCGCGACGGGTAGGCTAGTTCTTTGTGTATTTCTAAGCATATATACCATGTAAATGTAATAATGAATGCCCATTATAAATGATATAGAGAATTGAGACATAGAACAGAAGAAAAGTGAAAACATGGAAGTGGAAAAAGATAACTTAAAATTAAAACGAAAGATTAAGGAAATAAGTACCTGACAAGCGTCGTTGCCAGCTTCACCTCCCGCACAGAAGCTAGATGCTGGCAGAATGAATATTTTTTCAGTTACTGCATTTATTTTCCTTACACACTCAGTGTCACTAACCACAGGAAGTTCTGCTTCCCTTACTCTTAGGGGAATGGGTCCACTTTCTCCCATATAGCCGTAGCCAGTGACAGAGCACCTTTTCCCTGCTTCTTGCGATGTACCTCGAGAAGGAAGGCATACCAGACATACGCCTGGCTTTAGTTCAGCCTGTGTATGAAGTTTGAGCAAAGCAATATCGTTGTCAAGGGTTTGGCTGAAAAAATATAACAAAAATTCAAACTTGAAAACTTTAAGAAGAACAAAAAATCTAGAATACGTTGAAATTTAGAGATAGAGTTCGGTCCCTCCCAACTGATTAAAAGTTGAGATTTGTATAACTACTACACCAGCCTAATGGATTTTTAGAAAATGTTAAAATTGAACATAGTAGACTCAAAAATGTGTGAGTTAAGCCACTCTTAGATGGTAAACCAACACAGGGATGGGTTTTGCGTCTGTTAACTTAGACCTGCTCAGCTAAACAGGGACAGAAGACATATTATATTTATTTCAGAAAATCACTATTACAAGCACTTAGGGGCCAAATTCGAGTAATAAATTTTCTCCAACAAAATCTTGAGATCTGTAAATGATCTCTATAAACTTCCTCTGTTTTTCAAATAATCCACCTATTTTCCGTTTTTTACTAACATTCACCCCCTCTCCCCCCTTCCTCCCTAAGAACCAAGTCATTTTTAGTCCAAGCTTTCGTCCCTGTTCTCATCAACCAAATAGCAAAATTTTACCATTTGTCCAATGCTTTATGTTTTTGATATAATTCATCTATTTTGTATCTCTGCCTTTTGGGTAGAAAAAGGGATACCTAGACATTTAGGAATTCAGGGCAATAAACTAGGGAAATTGCAACTAGATTAAGGACAAAATTATACAAATCTGGTTGTATGTCTTCCTTTTTTAGTAAAAAAGGATACCCATACGTGTAGGAGTTCAGAGCCAAAAAAAGAAGGAAAATCAAAACTAACTTAAAGGTAAAAGTATACAAATCTGTTTATTTCAAGAAAGGGTAGGAAACAAGAGGAAATCTTCCCCTTGTTTGCTTAACGATTTGGCATCATATATTAAACAAATAGGGGGTAAGTAGTCTTTGAGAAAGAGGCAATGAAATATGTTTTGTATCTGCTCCAAGGAGAGAAATGCTGCCAGTGGATCAAATGAAATAGAGGAATATTTTACAAAAAAAAAAAACCTTGTTTTCCGCCCTTTAGTCTTGGATGTAACAGTAAACCCCTCTAATTTGTTATGTAAAAGAGGTTGTAAATACATATTTATTGTTGGTTTATGCATATCAAGCCCTATTTCTACATGCGAATAATACTTAATTGACTAATGGCACTATAGCTTCCTTATTTGGGTCAGCATTGCAGACAAAGAAAGTAACCAAACAAAATTTTATTTGTACAACTTCATATTACTATTAAATTAACGATGACTGCAGCACAAAATGACAGAGATATTATTTTCATTGATTCTTTGGTGAAATGTACGCTTTAATTTCGTTTAATTTTCGCCAGTGACTTATTTTTATGCTCTAATTAAATTGCATTACAGCTAATGCGTGTGACAGAAACTGATGACAATGAATTGGTCTTTTAAAAACCTGACTGGTTCTTTTGCGAAGCTTTAATCCAATAAAAAGAACTAAACATTCAATCAGACAGATTTAAGGAAGAAAAAGTTATGAATCATCATGTTTTTTACAGGTAAACTCTCTATTTCACTTCTTTTTCCATTAGTGTTGTGTTTACTTTTATCTTTTTCACTTCTTTCTCTATTTCACAGGCAAACTTTCTCTGTTAATTGACCTGATCAGGAGAAACAGGAGCAGGAGAAACTTCGGTGTTCCTTTGCCCTAAAAAAAAATGTTGTGATAACAAAAATACCTGTTATGATTATGATGAATGTAAGTGGTAGCAACACGCAGAGTTTGGGCTCCTGGACTACCATATTTGGACGTTAAATCATGGTCACCAACTCTTACATAGATGGCATCACCAGATCTCACAATGCTGAAATAAAAAAACGATTAGCTTCAATTTTTTAAAGATTGCGTGTTTTTTTTAAATGGCTATCATGAGACGTTAGCAATGTAAAACTAAAAATAATAGCACAATGAAACAGTTAGAATTTAAAATTTGAGCTTAAAAATCTCTTTTATAAAAACCTTAAGAATTTTTGCTCAAAAATAAAATTGGAATTCTGAACTATGATGATCATCACAATCTAAAAGTGTATAGCTTCGTATCTCAAAGGAATAAGGATAAAATGTAGATACGTTGAAATTAAAGAACAGTTTCTTTTTTCAAATGAAAATTAAGAGCGATTTTAAAAATTGAAGCATATATAAATTATCTTTTTTTTATGAGGAAGCTGCCTCCCTAAGCTTTCCCACATTTTACACTATATCTGATTAGCGATTTCCTTCCAGTATTTTAGACAAAAATAAATAAAGCCAGTTGATAAAAGAAAATGCTTGATTCACCAAGTGCCTTCAAAAACTTTTGAACAATAAACTACACTGTTTAAAGCAAATATAACTAAATCAGCCCTATAATTCTTTAAAGATTGTGATATAACACTTTAATTTGTATGTTGCTCAAGTCATAAACAATGTCATTCACGATGCATCTCTGCAAGCTCAGCCAGAGTCGATCCAGCTCTAACTGGGTGCCTAGAGAAATCTGGGGGTGGTAAATAATAAGGATGTGCAAAATCAAAGGATGGTTGACTCTAGGACCGGGTCGACTAGGTGCGGGCTCGATTGGAATTTTTTTTAGCGGCCCCCCCTCTGTATAGCCTATTAAATTTGTATGTAGAATTCAAATCCAGCAAATAAATAAATAAACATATATATATATATATATATATATATATATATATATATATATATATATATATATATATATATATATATATATATATATATATATATATATATATATATATTCATGCAGGAATGCAATTCGGCCAAGCAGGCAGCAGCCCCCAAGTAAAGCATCTTTATTGGCTATATTTTCTGTTGGATAATGGAGGACTCCACAATGAATACATACAGAGTTGAAGATTCCCAATGACTCGTAAATAACACTTCCATAGCCTACGGCATCTTTGAAGGTTTTATGCCACAATTTGTTGGCATCGAAGACTGTGATGGTACTGTTCATCTAACGTAATATTTTTTCAGTACTTATATACATAATGGTTGACATTCAAGAAGTGAAGTTAGGTTAATACTAATAAAATATACCAAAATATGATCAAAATAAAATACTCTAGAAACAAATTTGGGCTACTGATTTGCAAATTAGGGGGGGGGGGGTCAAAGTATAGTGGGCGTGCATTCAAAATGTATGAGCTACAAATATTCTACCTATTAAAAATTAAGAATTGTTTTCTAACTGCACGCTGTCCAAATACTTCACCTCCACCACCCTTGATGTGTAAATATAGAGCCCAAATTATGTAAGTCCAATGTATAATAGCACCCGTCACTTGTTTTCCGCTTAGCGTAGGCAAATTGTTTCTTGGTACTGATAGATAAAACCGGTTTGTTCTCGAGTGTGTACCATTATGTACACAAGTACCTTTTTTCTTCTGCACTTTCATTTTTGACTCGTTCCTATTCTCGCTATTCTTTAACAGCAGTGTTCTTTGTTCCTCACAGTCATCTTTGACAAGTTATTTTACCTGCTGTCGCTTGTCATTCTCGCTGCTGATTATCTTCTAACTGCATATTTCTTTGTTATTGGCTGTATGTCTTCTGACCACACATTCCTCTGTTAGTCATTCTCATTTTGATTTGTACCAATCCTCATTGTCGCATGTCTTGTCACCGCATTTTTTTTTGTTCTTCACTTTCGTTTTTTAGTCACTGTGGTTCTCGCTGCCACTTATCTTTTAACTGAATATTTCTATGTTCATCAATTTTGTTTTTGACTTTTTCTTATTATCTCTCTTTAATCTTTATTTTCGTTCATCATTGCTTCAGACATTTTTTCAGCGCCTTTAGCCTTAGTTGTTTGGATTCATCATGTCAGTTTTGATGGTCTATATTTTCCATTATCACCCATCGTACATTTACATTTCTCAGGTCGTTTTCTTAATCTTGTCTCATTTGATGGTCTAGTTTGTTTCATTTTCAGCCACCGGTTTTGTCCTCTTTTGTTCTTTTTTTTTGTCGTCTACTCATTTTGTGCTAACGTTAATTTATGTTTGTGTCCCGTAGATATTATAAAACTGCTGAAAATACTTATCGAAATTTACATCACCAAATGTGGCACATGAAGTTACACAGTTATAAATTTTTGTTGCAAATGCTTCTGAAACAGTTTTAAAATCTATTTTACTTGTGTCTTCACTTTCAGTCAACGTGATTGCTAAACTATTTAGTTTATCCTGATTTATTTTTGATATTACACAGTTTTTTTTATCGTTAGTTTTAGCCTTGCAAATGATCTCTCTCAGGAAGCAACGCTTACTGGAATTGTTAAGAACATTTCACAATTTTGAAAATCAATTTTTCATTTTGATGGTGGCGCGGGGTCCTTTCAAACACAGGGCCCAATTGGGTCCAATCGTTCCTATCACCCTTTTTCCAGCCTTGGCTGGCTCCCAGCCCCGCACTGCAATTCCTGGCTGAAGGACCATAACACGAAGAGCAGCACCGCCATTAGAGACTGTAAAGTCCAATGTAAAATTCTCTTTTTTTTCCTTCTTGTCTCTTTGACATCTGCAATCTGAGCAGATGTTCCTGATATCTTGGATATCTTGATGATATCTGGAATCAATGCAATCAAATGCAAGTCTTGCATTTGCCAAAACTGACATCAGAATTTTGTAGAAAATGTAAATCAGAAGTGAGAAAATGTATAGGTTTAATGCTTTGAATAACAAGACTCACTCTTTACTTACCGTTTCTTACCAAGAACGTTTAGACTCTGTGTTTCTTGCTTTTGTTTTTCTTCCGTTTTATAGTTGTTTATTATTATCTTGCATTTGTAACTCCTTCGTATACAAATAAAGGATTGGAAAAAACAGCAAAATAAGATGGAAAATACCACTAATTTTAAACTAGATTTAATTGTTCTAGCTTGTCTGGTATTGAGATTTCATACTAAAGAACAATCTTTTGTATTCTATTAGCTATCATTATTTTGAAATATGAACTTAAACCATTATAAGGCGAAACTAGAAGTTTCTAATAGTAACATCTGAACAGGAATATTATTCAGGCGAACACTCTTTTTCCCGTTGAATAGGGAAATAAAACTGTTGTTTTTCAAAGTTACTCTGGAATTCCAACTACATGGTAGCATATAGTCTGATAGTATAGCCTTTGTTAGTATTCATACAACAGAAAATTACATTTAAATTGTTTCCAAATGATGTTTCCACAAATTTAAACTTGAAATGGATATTGATGCCAATATTGAAAAAGAAAATAATGAGGCTGTTAAAATAACATCATCATAAAATCTATATTTACAGACTGGGACACCGGGACACAAATAACGACCGGGACACAGGGAATATAAATGACGACCGGGACACAGGGAATGTTCGATTAGCAATCACCATCAACAAAGCTCAAGGGCAATCATTAGAATAATGAGGTATAGATCTGAATACGGATTGTTTTTCACATGGACAATTATATGTTGCATGTTCAAGAGTCGGTAAACCAGACAATCTATTTATATGCACAGACAACGGGACAGCGAAGAATGTTGTATATTCGCAAGTTTTACGTAGTTAAAAACATATATATATCTATCTATATTCACAGGTGGGACACAACTACAATGGCGCGTAACGACTTACGCGCGCGGGGGGCGCGAAGCTCCCCCACGAACTAGGTGTTGGGGTGGCGCGAAGCGTCACCCCAACAGCTAGTAACTTCATAAAATCTTTTGAATATCAAAGAATATTTCCTGAATAGAATGTTTACTATTTAATTTACTTAATTATAAAATATGCATATAGATATTCAATTTTTAACAACAATATTAGACGAAAATTCTGCAAAAGAGTTATTCAATAAAAACATTAAGCATTCTATTTAGCTTTTGGAAATTTTTACAAGAAAATTTGATTTTGAGCTCTAAAGCTACAGTCTTCGTCTCAAAAGTGCAAGCCTGTATGAACATCTGTGGCAAAACCTATTTGAAACCACGGTTGTGATATCATCAACCCGATTTGGAAGGCACTTGGGTGACTGTATCGATGAGAGATGACTGGTGACTCTTGAAAGTTACTGAAGCTTATGAAGAGATAAAGGCTATTGTACACTGTCAAATATTTTTCTCCATGAATATGTAGATGTCATTTTGTATTCCAATTATTCACATTTTAGCTACTAGCTTCTAATTTTACACCGAAGCAAAATATTTTCCATTTTCCTTAGGTTTTCAACCTTTATTGGTAAATTTAAGCAAATTAAATTTAATAAATACATTTTTGGAATAAACTAAAATGCTTACTTGGTAACGCAATGTGCTGCTGTCAACACCCACTGTGTACCAACCAATGCACCACCACAAAGATACTGATTTAAAGAGTTGATGAGAGCAACTTGCCAACAGAATTCACCTGGAATTGTATCCCGTCCACCAACTACCCTAGATTCACGTGATGTACCTTTAACTCCACATACATATTTATTGTTGAAAGCTGGTCTTGTTGTTGGTCGAGGTTGACGTGTTGCTGAAAAAAATTGAATCAGATAAATCAGATTTAAAAAATTGTAATATGACTCAGAAGAATTATAATACTCTCAGTAGCTCTCACCCTTTTTGTTTATCAGTCCTGCCCTGTCTCCTCTCATTAAAAGTCCTTAAGTTGGGAAATTCACCCAAATTGAAAATGATGACAAATCCCTTCGGCTTAAAACAGGAGCAATGAGATTTTTAGATGAATTTTTCACGCCATGTTTTTGCTGGAAGCTGAGGAGGAAGGGATATTTTGATTTAGCTTAGAATGGTAAATTTGATTAATAGCTCAACTAAGCTAGGTAAATAGTACGAATTATGATCCTTTTCCAAGTTAATCAAGAGCTTGAATGTATCCTAATTATTTGAGAGTTTGAGTTACCATAAAATCTGACTATGTATTTTCTAGTGGTAATTTTAATCAAAGG
Source organism: Artemia franciscana (assembly GCF_032884065.1). Taxonomy (NCBI): domain Eukaryota; kingdom Metazoa; phylum Arthropoda; class Branchiopoda; order Anostraca; family Artemiidae; genus Artemia; species Artemia franciscana. The sequence goes on from NC_088877.1 coordinate 28,333,769, forward strand.
ACTTCTGGTTTATTTCAAAATTTTATTACTTTTTGAAGGGCCTGTTGAATTTCAAAAGAGCGCAATTTTAAAGAATCTAAATCTTGGCAATTGTTCTTTTTATACGGGCAGCACACCAAGAAGATGTTAAACAACATTAGAAAGGCCCTCAATTGCACAAAATCCATTTAAATAATTCTATTGCTAAAAAATGCACTGCAATACTGTGTATCTTTGACTGTTCAACTCTTCAAGATCAGCCTACAGAACTGTTCAAGGCATGGTCGTAAGAAATTTTTTATACGACAAAGAAATTCTATGAAGGGGAGTCAAATTGTAGTGAATAGAGCGGAATAAAGGAGTGTGTGCAGCTATGTCGGACTCATTGGGCTTAGTACTGCATCAAGTCACCTAGTATCTTAGCAATATTAAGAAGTCAGTTAATCTTATGGTTTAACTGCAGCTTATTTTCATATTGTCACACTCTTTTGAAACATTTAAATGGGCTGGGTACATTTGGATTTGAGAACTTTTAGTACCAGTCATTCTTGATATGCCTTAGGTGATCTTTTTATATAAGCAACATTCATTGCCTCTTTGTCCTATTACAGTCAGTTAATACCCAGAAAACTTCAATTTGTGCTTGATCTACGTAAATTAAGAATTATGTAATATGTTACTCCACCCTAGTCATTCCTTATGATATTAGATTTTAAAAATTTCAATGTTAAAATTGATAAAATCTCAGGCTTTAAAATATTTATATCCTAAGGTTGCATAAGACTTTTGAGCATGTTTATATAGTTGATGATCGAATTTTCTTAGGTAGATACATTGAAATAAAATAATCATAATAAACACATAAAATTTAAGCCTCAAACAATTTAACATATTCGAGTGATTTAGATACTAACCTAAAGTGGTGTTCATATAAATGGGAGGTGCTGGAGTAACTTGTAGAACAGCTGGAATTGATTGCGGTGGTCCAACAACGAATCCATTGCCTGTAGGCAGGGGAGGGGGCGGAGCAATCGATTGAGGCTGTTGAGCTAAAAATTGCTGCTGTGACACAACTTGGACTGGTTGTTTGCCATGCATAAATTGTTGTGGATTGCTTTGAGGTTGTGGATGAAACATTTGAGGTGCAGGTTGATATTGTTGAGGGAATGAAGGAGGGGGATACTGACCAGGTTGAACAGGAATCAAACCTATAATTAGAATTCTTGATTAGGAATTTGCCTAAAAGGTGAAACAGATACATGTACCTATGACTGTTTATTGCCAAGTAAAAATTACTGAATAAATTCGTTTGCCAAATTTTGTCAGCACAGAGACCATTTTTAGAATTCATTTGTGCGGAGGAAAAACAATCAGCAAAGGAAATGGAGAAGTTGATCAATAATCAGAGGATAAGACATTGAAGTAAACATAATCTAACAGGACTATATTAATATTTGAACAACTAGATTAATATTCATAAAAAAAAATAAACCAGGGACGACCAGGACACTCAAAGAGAAATTACAGACCGGGACACCAGAACACAAATGACGACAGGGACAAAAATGACGACCGGGACACAGGGAATATAAATGACGACCGCGACACACGAAGAGAAATTACAGACTGGGACACCGGGACACAAATGACGACCGGGACACAGGGAAACAACAACAACGGGGACGCCGGGGGCACAGGGGGATATAAATATGACGACGGGGACACAGGGAATGTTCGATTAGCAATCACCATCAACAAAGCTCAAGGCCAATCATTAGAATAATGAGGTATAGATCTGAATACAGATTTTTTTTTTTCCCATGGACAATTATATGTTGCATGTTCAAGAGTCGGTAAACCTGACAATCTATTTATATGCAGAGACAATGGGACAGCCAAGAATGTTGTATATTCGCAAGCTTTACGTAGTTAAAAATATTATATATATATATATATATATATATATATATATATATATATATATATATATATATATATATATATATATATATATATATACATATATATATATATATATATATATATATATATATATATATATATATAAATATATATATATATATATGTATCTATATTCACAGGTGGGACACAGGGACACAACTACAATGGCGCGTAACGACTTACGCGCGCGGGGGGGCTTTGGGGGGGGGGCGCCAAGCGCCCCCACCAACTAGGTGTTGGGGTGGCGCAAAGCGCCACCCCAACAGCTAGTATCTTATGATTTGAAGTAAGTAGGTCCTCGTAGGGCAGGTCTTGAAATTTCATGGGCCTTGTAGTTTGTGGATCGAACTCATAGTCTACGAAGAGATATCTTGGACATAGGTTACCGGGCACCTGAAGTTATTTTCTAAATACACATATAGTTATCAGGGTCTTATAACCCATCTTTTAGTCAGATATTTATATCGACTACACTGTTATGATTAGTGAAGACTAAAAAAATCTTAAGACATCTCCTTGTGATTTACTCTGATTTCACTACTGGACGTACACCGTTATTTCTCATTGTTGGCTGCCTTTGATCTCAACGTTAGACAGAAGTCCTAAAGTCTCAACAGGTTTTTCAAATCCTATTTTTGTAATTAGTGTCTTGTGGCTTCAAAAAACTGAAAAGTGAAATTCTTACCTGGTTGTGGAGGCTGCTTCTGAGGGTAGCGAAGCAAAATTGGTGCTGATTTCTCTTCTTCAGACTCTCCATTCTCTTCTTGATCCTCCGTCTTAAAAGATGCAATAACTGAACGAGGAACACAACAAACTTGCCTATTTCGACACTTAAACAAGTCGGAAATCTCAGCTTTTCCAAAGCAAGTCAGTGATAAGACTGGCTGGATACAGCTTCCTGGACAGGGTGGTCTTGAATCTCTCACTTCAGCTGCTTGTGTTGTGGTGGTCGTCCTTTGAGTTGGTCTTTGTGTGGTTGTAGGAGTACCTCGGTTTCTGTTTGAATCATTTTTATCACCAGGTCTCCTCTGGGATGATGATCCTCCGAATCCAAGAGCAGGAACAAGAATGGGAGCTAGTTTGAGCAGATCAGAAAGAGCGCCAAAATTTGCAAGTGGGTTAGAAGGGGGTGGGTTACGCTGGGGTGGTCTAGTTGGTTTTGTAGTTGTGATTTCTCTATCTTCACTACAAAATAAGAAAACCATTAAGAAGACAGCGGCTAAAAAGCTAAGAAAATTATACAAAAACTTAAGATTTGAGTAAGAATTAAAATTAAATAATCCAAATAGACAAATCAAAATGGTGACAGCGATTTGAATTTGAAACTAGCAAACATGTAACATATTGCCTACTAATGTGATGTTGCAATAATTGTGGCGAATTCTCATTTAAAAATTCTCAGGTAAAATTATCTTAGAAAGTATTAGTACTGACAGCTTAAACTCAGAAAATAATTTCCTTATTTATTAAAGTTATCCTAGGGAAAGTTTTTTCCATGGATATAAAAGCAACAGCCCATTTCATCTTAAGCCTTGAACACTTAAATGAACCCCCATTACTTCAAAAGTTGGGATTAACAAAAAATGTATGAAAAAGTATAATATAGATCTAATTTCTATATTCCTAAGAAATATTCTTTGTATACTTTGATAACGATTTTGAGAGCACCGTATTACAAGCATGAAATGCATAATAATTAAAAAGCCAAAGGTTACAGCGATTATAGACATGCATGCATCACCTTTTTTATCTATTATGCTACTTTTAAGTTTTAACCCATCAAGACACTATCTTTGGCTCAATACGAGTTTAAAGAAGAGTTTTGTCTATTAGTGTGCTACTGCTGAAATTAGGGAACAGAAAATCAGGATTGAATATCAATTGGACCATTATTTTTCCCAAGATTAAGAAGCATACCTAGTTTTACCCACACTACGAGACTGTTTTATTCCTCCTGTCAAGCTCCTAGACCTCAACTCGAATCCCTTCCATATACCCAAAATACCAAGATCATCCAGATTTATCACAGCTTCGAGCTCAAAAATTTCCATCAATTAATTCTGCTCGTTATTTGGTTTATTGAGTTCGGTTTTTTGATTGTTTGTTTCGTTATATTTCTGGTTGTCTTGGTTTAATTTAGCTTTTTACTTCTCTTCGAAAAACTTCTTTTGGGGAAAATTCTTTTAATTACTTAAGAAAAGAGGCAATTTATATTTGGGTCACAGTTGCTATAGACGAAATGGAATATTTTTAGAAACTTTCAGAGCCTTTTCTCCTTCATATAACCTGAAAAATAAGGGTTTATGGTCTATCTGAAATAAGGGATATTTAAGTATCCAGGTTAGACATACCAGTGCTGACCCGTTCCCAAGCTGGTAAGAAACCGAGTCGACAAAGTCCAAGAGTAAAAAGCTATTAGATTAAAAAAAAAGGCTCATTTCTGGTTTAAATTCAAAATATCCATCATTTAGTTGGGAATTACCTAGGATTCTTTATCTCCTTTTGCGCTTGAGCATGAAGGACATTCCTAAATCTATTTTACAATGAAATTAGTCAAATTGGCTTCTAAAAAATCACCTATATAATCGGTTATGTCGGTAACACTACTCCGGAGAAACCCCGTTTTTAAGAAACCCATTTATTTTACATGTAAATACAACGCAGTTGTGAAACTACCTAACAAACATCGCTAGCTCAGACAGTAAAGCATGTTATCTATAAGGTTATATTACAGGGTCGTGGATTTGTGCCCCGAATTTAAGTTTTTTTTTCCTTTAAGCTTTGTGAAGATATTCTTTTTTTTAGGAAAAGTTGTATTTGTAAATTAAAAATCGATTTTAGACTGAATGCGAGTACAAATAGAAAAAAAAATCGATAACTAGGGGGAGAGGACCTTTTCGTGAATGTGTACTTCCACATTTGTAGTTGTGAAAAGTCAACCCGGGTTTGTCTTACGACTTACTAGAGACAAAGCCTGTTGGATTCTGTTTTTAAGGTGAGGCCAAACAATTTTTCTCTGATTCTCACAACAGAGTACAAGTTGTTCTTGTTCTTCCCTTTTTCACACTTATCGCCCAGAACGCTCGGTAACAGAAATTTTTCCATTGTGTTTTGGTGTTTCTTCTGACTTTTTGAGAACACCTTTGAGACTCTATTAGAAAATACCAAGTTTTTGCTGCTAGAGCCTCAAAAAATTTGAAAAGGGGACTTGACCAGATTGACTTCTAAAAGACTTGCATATCAAATTTTTTGTCAAGCCTAGTAGTCCTGTAATAGCTGAAAACTGAATTTTAGGTATATTATTAATTAGATATATCTATTCATTTGAGATTTTAGAGGAAGTCGTTTTGAAAAATTACAAATATAAATATTAAGAACAAGTTATGCAATCCAATCATTAGCATAAATCATGTGTCAGAGGAATAACATTTGTACTTACGAAGTTTCAGAGGATTTTTTAGTTTCACAGCACACTTGACCACGGTCGCAGAGGCCAGGCTCATTTAAAATAACACTTGGTTTGGTACAGAATGACGCCATCATCGATATGAGACAAACCCCAGGACATCTCTTTGGTCTATATAGATAGGTAACATAAGATATCAAGGGGTAAATCCAAAATAAAAATATAACACATTACTCATTATGTATACATATATGTATATGATATTAAGTAAAAGATGTGGCCATAATTAATTTTAGAGACGACGGGCATAATAAAATCACGTCATCCCCAGAAGCATATTTATTATACCTTATAACTATGCTGAATCAAATGGCTATGTTAAAATTTTGATAGGACGTCTTTGAAGAAAAAAGGGGGTGGGGTGGGGCTAATTACCCTCCGAGTTTTACAATGACTTAAAAAAAAGCACTAAAATCATTTATATCCGTTTTAATGAGCCCTATACCGATACTAATCTTTTAGGATCATTCGTTCTGTTGGATCCAGCTGGGGGGGGGGGGGAAGCAAATAAACATGCATTCGTGGTTTTTCTTCTGGCAAAAATTACCAAGCTCCAATTTTTTATAGATAGGAGCTTCAAACTTTAGAGTAGGGTTCTCTGGTATGCTAAGCCTGATCGTGTGATTTTCATTTGGGGCGTTTCCCTTCTGTTTCAAAAATCATGTAAATTTTTCTCCGGCTCGTAGCTCTTGATGGGTAACACTAAACTTAATGAATTTTATATATTTGGGATCAGAATGATACGCCATGGATGCATGGGTTCTTTGTATTGGATTGTATGCATAAACGGATTCTATGGATTAACCAATTTTGATGACCAATTGTCATCAAAATTCTGTTTTTAGAGTTTCTTTTACTATTGGGCCGTGTTGCTTCTTCCTAACAGTTTGTTACCACTAACTGTTTAATATTGTCAAAAAAGTTTACCTTTGAAATAAATTTTTTGCACTATTGACGCCATCCATAAAATCCTAAGCGGTAGTTTTATACTAAGTACCTGTATTATAGTGATTCAAGTAATTTTAAAAGTGTTCTGGAATTTTTTTTATCCCAACCCCTCAAACTAAGCTGATTCCATGGATTGGTCTAATTCATTTTCTTCTAACTTAGGTTTACAAATTACAAAATTGATTCGAATTATAAATATATAGGTTTTGTTTTGATAAATTGTGAAAGTATCTGTGCTCTATTATTATTTGCAAATACATCTTCTTAAATACCATTAGACGTTTAATTTGAATTGTAAATGTTTATATATCTCTAAACCTTAGGCTAAGAAAATTTTTTCTTGTATAATAGTAGTAATACTTACTTTGTAGTAGTAGGTCTGGAAGTAGTAGTGGTTGTGGTAGTAGTAGTAGTAGTAGTAGTCGTTGTTGCTGCTTGTTTTGGATTAGACGTAGACGGTGACGATTTCGTTGCCTGGCGTCTGTTTACACAGCAGGTACCACCGTTAGCACAAACGGCACGCGAGTCCACGTAGTCGCAGAGATAGGAAAAAAATCCAGTGACACACGAGCCCTTAAAAAGATAAAGACTATAAATTTTGCACTCTGGCCTTGATCTTAACATACGTCATAAAATTACGGATAGAAGACACTAAACTATCGTCTAGCGAAAACGACCAAACGACATCACTCCCCTAATTTCAGCTGGTATGTCTGATTAGAAGTGAATTCTTTTACAGTCTCTAGGAAGTGTCTCAAAAAAAGGCTACCTATCGTTATTTAAAAAAAATGAAAACAAAAATTACACTTTTTGAATATCTATCTACAAAAGAATACCAAAAAAAATTGCCCTGACACAGTTAGCAAATTTTTTGAGTGTTTTAAGCACAATTTTCCCAGGGAAAGAAACGAATTTTTCAACCCTACTCCGAAACAGCCCAAGCAAATCCAATGTTCACCAACAACATTAACAACTTCAAGAGCAAAGCTCAGCTCCTTTTACAATTTAGCTTAAATACGTTAAATAAAAAAAAAATATCAAATGTGAGTAGAGACTGACAATTAAACTTTAAACAAACAGAAACTATTGCATACACAAGGTGGACTTCCACTCTGATCGGTTCCCTCTTCTTACGCCAAAGTAAAACTTGTATTGCAAAAAAAATAATTTGCAGTGTAGAGTTTATTGTTTAACACAAATGTACACAGATAGACACACTCATAATCAAGGCATTGTAATAGAAAAATTCTTAAAAAAATTGATTAAATTGAGCATTGATTCCGGAGGCACAGAAAAACAAAATAAAAATTTTGCTTAAATAGCAGAGGATTGAGGCTGTTGGCAACCTTCTCCAAATAAATAATATTTTTTGCTCCTTAAAAAAAATATCGAATAATTTTAGAAGAAACAATTTCAAAAAAGCTTGGGTTGTTTTCATTAAATAGAGGGAGGCTGTGTTCTTCATCGAATCTATGCATTTGCCGTGCGTCTTAGAAGCTTATGATTCCCACGTCACATCTGAATTACAGATTTCAGGTGAGGTGAAAAACACCTGGTTATGCTGCAAGCAAAACCAAGTAAGTACACCGCACTTCAGTTTTGTTCCTACAAGAGAGGACCTGTTACTTAGCGTCTATATTGAACATTTAGTCAAAGAAGAAACTCATATTCTTCAAAGTGAAAGGAGATCAGGTGATGAATCCTACCCTCCATATCTACCTGTATAGCCACACGTGTTAAGCTAAAAAGTCAGCGTAAGAAAATACTTTTTAACCAGTTCGTGGTAACGACGCAGCTCAATAGTAACCAAAACTCTAAAACACGAAATTTCGATATCAATAAATATATCAAAAGGATCGACTTATTATGCTATTTCCAAAATACAAAAGATTCATTACGTTTAGTCTTATACATCAAAGGCTAACATTAAAACATAAAAAGAACAGAGATTATTGCGTATATAAAAGGGGCTTCCCCCTCCTAAACACCTTGCTCTTTGTGCTAAAGTTTGAACGTTGTCCCAGCCCTTCAATGAAGACTCCTGATACATAAGGTCGTTTAATTGGAACAATAAGAAGCTTTTTAAAGTAACAAAACTTTAGCGTGAAGAGCGAGGTGTTGAAGAGGGGGCAACCCTATTCATATACATAATAATTTCTGTACGTTTTAATTTTTAGTGTTGCTCCGTACTATGATTTCAAAAAACTTGTCTTTTTTTAATTTAATTAGACAAAAAGACTAATTGCTTCTTAAGAAAAATACGATTCTTTTGTTTTTGTAGTAAAGGCTTGACAACTTCGCTATTTAGTTTTTTTGCCATTTTGAATTTCATGGTTTCATTTCCATCAAGATTGTACCCGTTTTTGATGTTATATTCTATGTCAAAAAACCATATAAAACCTCTTTTGCTCATAGCTTTCAATGGATAAATTGAAATTAAAACATTTTTATGTTTGAAATATAGAAATTTGACAAATATAAGTAAGGATTCAGTAGCAGAAACTTGACATGTGCCCAGTGCATAATTTTCCAAAGTAAATCCACTACAATATTTTTTTTTGCTTCGCTCAATCTCTGTCTCTCAAATCTTTAATATCCCTCAAGCTTAATTAATGATTAAATGATCAAAAGTTGATTTGGATGGCACATATAATGGAAAGCAGAGTTGGTACCTTGCACGTTCTATCATCTGGATTCTTCGTGGTTCGAGGAACGGCAGTAACAGTAGAGGTTACCCTGAGATCTACAGAAGTAGGCGTGGTTGTTGCATCATCTAGACGTGTACCTGAACCATTCAATATTACTAGCTCTTTGGGTGGTTCTTTTTCGCCAAATAAATCCTTGGCAACACAACATCTGAAAAAAGGAAACACTCAAAAAACGCCTATAGAAAAATGTACTATGTTCGAGCTTGACAATTCAAAATTTATCGACTCTGTGTGTTCTATATGATTGTGTGTTTATTGTGTTTACCATTGCTGAAACTCTTGGCTTGCAGTTTGCATAGAAAAGACGACCAAGCAACTTTTCTTTTAAAGTGGTAGCGGCCCCAAAATTAGGAAGCTACCCTTTAGGAGAAATATCTCACGTTGTGTCATGACATTTATCTAAAAGTTCCCATCTTAACTCTTACTGAGAAGCTTCTAATACATTGCCACCATTTTTACGAAGAAAATACATACACATGAGGACACAGCTACCTCGGATTAGCTGAAAGAGAAAACACATTGCTAAGAATAATTGAAAAGTAAATTTTTGCACTTTGAATTTCTTGCTCCCAGGGTCTATTCCATCAATTTTTTTCTTTTGTCTCCGTCAAGCGAAAATTGAGCACAGGAATAAAAGATAGTGATTAAACGGGACAAAGATCAAGCAACATTCAAAAGCATAGGTTATTGAGGGAAGTGTTGGTAGAGTATCTGTTAGACGGAAGAACATCTTTTGGAATGGAAGAGATTAAGGCAAGTTTAGATTCGTTTGGAATGTCGAATGAATGGAGTAGAGGGTATGGTAGAGGTAGGCGAGCGGGAGAGGTGTCAAAACAGATATATTCTATTTTAGTTGATCAAGAAATTTAGAATTGGGGAGCCGAATCAGAGCGTCTGATTCTTGCTTCGGATTCTGGGGTAAAAGAGGCATGGGGAGAGGACATATTTTAGAGCTGGCCTGTCTAGGGAGGATATTAAGAGGTTAATTTCTCGTAGAGGTAATTTTATTCAATTGGGGAAAGAAGAAGATATTGAAAGGGTTAGAATGAAGAATAGTCCTTACAGTTTCTTGATGTTTAAAGAGTGGGATGAAATCTTATTACATTGTCTGGGGAAGTGTGAAGGGTCTTGAGAAAGAAAATTTTTGGAGTTTATGAGGGAGATGACCCTTGGATGGAAAAATTGTGGGGAAATGGGTGTTTTATCATTATTAATAATCTGGCGTGGTTTATTCGTGTGGGTATAACCCATCGTGAGGGTTTTGTGTGATGACTTTGTTTGTTTGTATTAATGTTTTTGAATTGTTTTCTGTGCTTTAATTGTTTTGATAAAAGTTTTGAATTGAATTTTTCGATCGTATTCGTATGATGTTCTCTTTTTTTGTGGCAATTGCCCTACGGAGTTATTCTTTGTCTCAAATATACTACTATACTACTATTGGGCACTTTGTTGCGTGTGATACATTCCAATCTGGCGCTCGGCCCCAATTTAGAAAAAGCAGATCAATAGGAGAAAATTATTTCGAGTATATTTTTGACAAGCAAGGATATCCCTCTGTTATTTTCTATTTTATTCTAATTTTTCAAATGAAAGACTCAGTAAATCTCCCAAAGTGGCTATTATCACGGAAACAACCCTTGAACTTCAGTATATTTGCATAGCTTTCACAAAGTAATACTGTATATTTATCCAAAAGAGGTTATTTAACATAGTATTTTCGGACTTGGCTTAGTCCTTACTTCTCTAGTTTTACATTTGAAACTTAAATGTGTTAATTGCATTAAACAACTCATACGTGTAGACTGGTACAACATTTAGGAACGTTTTTTTTCCCTTAAATAAGAGATCTTTTCTAAGAAGTCAAAATCACAAAAGGAACATTTTACACAGGAAGTATAAGCAGAAAGTATATCCTTCGGATCACGTTTTGGTAAGTGTCCCGGTGCTTTGTTGATGGTGATTGCTAATCGAACATTCCTTGTGTCCCGGTCACTTTCTCTTTGAGTGTCGTCATTTATATTCCCTATGTGCCGGTGTCCCGGTCGTCATTTGTGTCCCGATGTCCCGGTCTGTAATTTCGTCAGTCGAAAACATGACGACAGTCAACACACAAACATGACGTCACCCGACAGACCCACACACACACAGACAACTTATTTTTATATATATAGATATATATATATATATATATATATACTAGCTGTTGGGGTGGCGCTTCGCGCCACCCCAACACCTAGTTGGTGGGGGCGCTTCGCGCCCCCCCCCCAAGCCCCCCCGCGCGCGTAAGTCGTTACGCGCCATATTAGTTACGCGCCATTGTAGTTGTGTCCCTATGTCCCACCTGTGAATATAGATAGATATATATATATATATGTATATATATATATATATGTATATATATATATATATATATATATATATATATATGTTTTTAACTACGTAAAACTTGCGAATATACAACATTCTTTGCTGTCCCATTGTCTGTGCATATAAATAGATTGTCAGGTTTACCGACTCTTGAACATGCAACATATAATGGTCCATGGGAAAACAATCCGTATTCAGATCTATACCTCATGATTCTAATGATTGCTCTTGAGCTTTGTTGATGGTGATTGCTAATCGACCATTCCCTGAGTCGCCATCGTCATTTATATATCCCCCTGTGCACCCCGGCGCCCCCTTTGTAGTTATGTCCCTGTGTCCCGGTCGTCATTTATATTCCCTGTGTCCCGGTCGTCATTTGTGTCCCGGTGTTCCAGTCTGTGATTTCTCTTTGAGTGTCCCGGGCGTCATTTATATTCCTTGTGTCCCGGTCGTCATTTATATCCCCCTGTGCCCTTCGGCGTCCCCATTGTAGTTGTGTCCCTGTGTCCCGGTCGTCATTTATATTCCCTGTGTCCCGGTCGTCATTTGTATCCCGGTGTCCCGGTCTGTATATACATTCGTTTTTTAGTTTTGTTTTTCTCCTTTATTTTTTTCCTTTTTTCTTTTTTTTCCTTTTTAGTTTATTTAGATTTTTAGATTTTTTAGTTTTTTTATTAGTTTTTAGTTTTTTTGTAGTTTTTACCATTTTTTTAGTTTTTTTAGTTTTTTTTTTTTACTTATGTCCTGGTCGTCATTTATACTCCCTGTGTCCCGGTCGTCATTTGTGTCTCGGTGCTTTGTTGATTGCTAATTTATATTATATTTATATTTATATTTTTTATATTTATTAATATTTTTTTAGTTTTCTTTTTCTCTTATTTTTCAGTTTTTTCCTTTTTTTTAGTTTTTTCTTTTTTAGTTTTTAGTTTTTTTTTGTTTTTTACCTTTTTTTAGTTTTTTTAGTTTTTTTAGTTTTTTAGCTTTTTTAGTTTTTTTATTAGTTTTTAGTTTTATTTTAGTTTTTGCCTTTTTTTAGTTTTTTCAGTTTTTTTTAGTTTTTAGTTTTTTACCTTTTTTTAGTTTTTTTTTAGTTTTTTAGCTTTTTTAGTTTTTTTTCTTTTTAGTTTTTTTTGTAGTTTTTACCTTTTTTAGTTTTTTTTTTCTTCTTTTGTATTAGTGTGAAATAATTCAGACGTCATATGCGGACAAACACGACGTCACTCGACAGACAGACAGACAGACATAACCCACAAACAACTTATTTTTATATATATTTATTCATATTTTTTTAGTTTTCTTTTTCTCTTTTATTTTTCAGTTTTTTCCTTTTTTTTAGTTTTTTTCTTTTTTAGTTTTTAGTTTTTTTTAGTTTTTTACCTTTTTTTAGTTTTTTTTAGTTTTTTTAGTTTTTTTATTAGTTTTTATTTTTTTTTGTAGTTTTTGCCTTTTTTAATTTTTTTCAGTTTTTTTTTTAGTTATTAGATTTTTACCTTTTTTAGTTTTTTTTAGTTTTTTAGCTTTTTTAGTTTTTTTTTTCTTTTTAGTTTTTTTTGTAGTTTTTACCTTTTTTAGTTTTTTTCTTCTTTTGTATTAGTGTGAAATAATTCAGACGTCATATGCGGACAAACATGACGTCACCTGATCCACACACAGATCCACACACAGACAACTTATTTTTATATATATAGATATATATATATATATATATATATATATATATATATATATATATATAATTCTTATATATATATATATATATATATATATATATATATATATATATATATATATATATATATATATATATATATATATAATTCTTACCTCAAGTCGGGTTTACAGAGGCCTTCAATGTTCAAAACTGCTTCGCAATAAGAAGAAATCCTGGATGCAACACATACCCCTGGACAGAACTTAGCTCCTCCTGAAATTAAAAAAAGAAAACTATTGCTGATATAGCAAAGCGCAGGTACCAATCTCCTGATTAAAGGCCTTTGGCCAGGAGAGAAATGTGTGGTTGGAGGCAAGTCATACGACTGATGTTTTCCGGTGGGAAAACATCAACTGATGTTTTCCCACCGGATTTCTCAAGGTACCTATTTAGAGCTGGGTCGACTATGGCTGAGCTTACAGAGCCACACCACTAACCCCGTTCCAAACCAAACAACCAACGACTCCGAGACTCAAACCCCTGACTTCAGGCTTTCAAAAGACCAGGAACGACCAAGACACCAAAGAACGTTATCATTTAACTTTTTTTGGGTGGATAAGCCATGAAACAGAATATAATAGGCTAATGACGCAAAAAATAGGGAATTACAGGGAAGATATACCTCACTGGATCATAAATTCCCTACAAGTTTTATGCTGTTTGAGGTTATAAGAAAATGCCGAATTTATTATGCTCGGGAACAAACAAAACTTACAAAAAATTAAACATTTCCTACAATGTTGCTACCTGGACCCGTCTTTGTCTATTTATGTCCGAGATCAATTCCTAAGATTTTTCTTGTGGCTTTTTCAAAACTATGCAATGTTTAGTGTAGTTTCAAATTTTTGTCAGTGTTGCCAAGTTGAAACGTGAGAATAAGCAATCAAAAGTAAGGTTAGTTAAATTTGACAATGCTTTTCGTTCGTTAAAATTTAAATACTAACAATCTAATTGTTCTCAGGCAGCTAAATCTTCTTCAGCAATTTGGTACCATAAGCATTCAGCTAATTTTTGGGTGTTTTTTCAGCCACACTTACTTTTTCAATCTCCTTAAATATCATAGGTTGAAAACAATTGAAAGTTAGTCTTTTCCTGAAGACTTGAGCTTTCTTTCAATCATTTCATTGAAGAAATTCTAGGGCTTAAGTAGTATATTCAAACCCAGATTAAACAACCGTACTAAGCCGATAGAAAGCACCCTGACCCTTCCTTTATTAAACAATATAAATAATTGGCTTCAATTGGGCCCGAACCGCTAGTCAAATAGTTCATGGTAACGAACTGTCAAACAGTTCGTGGTAACGAACTGTAGTAAGGAGCGACCCGGCTCAATAGCAAACGAAACTCTAAAAAACGGAATTTTGATGCCAAAAGATACATCAAAAGAATCGAATTTTTATGCTGATCCTAAATATATAAGTTTCATCAAATTTAGTCTTTTTCATCAAAAGTTACGAGCCTGAGAAAATTTGCCTTATTTTCGAAAATAGGGGGAAACAACCCCTAAAACTCATAGAAGCTTAACGTGTGAGTTTGACTCTTTGCCACAATTCTACTTTTTAAAACAATTAAAAGCTTTAGCGTAAAGAGCGAGGGATTGCGGAGGGGACAATCCATTTCATATACGGAGTAATTTCTGTTCGTTTTAAGTTTTAGTGTCGCTCCTTACTTTCAGTTAAAAAAAAAACAGTTTTTTTAATTTAATTACCTGAATGAACGCCTCTCAACTGTGTATTTCGCATAGCTTTATAGTTAGAAAACAGGTATGGAAATTATTAATTATTTATGTGTTTAATTTGGTTTTCTTCTTTTGTTTAATTAGCTTCTTTTACAAAGTTTAGTTCGATAATTTTCTAGGTTAACAGGCAATGTAAACACGAAGAAAGGCAAGAATAATAAAAACAAGGAGCTGAAATTTTTCGGAAAGGAAGGAACAAGAGAATTATTGTGTTAACTAGTGCGTGAAAAGTTTCCCGTGTTGATTTTCCACATATACATGTCAAAAACGACCAAGAAAAAAGAGAGATCCGCTGCTGCAATTCAAAAGGCTTAATGTGAGAATTTTGTCAACCGAGTACTTTCATTCCGTCCCCTGAGGCTCTGAAACTCAGAACGCTAGAAAAGGGTCGTCACAGCTCTTAACAACTAGATTTTTGTAATCAACTGATTTTTTTAGATATCATAAATTTAAGAGATTAGTTATTATTTATTATTGAATTAAGAGATTTACTATATTTTTCGTGCTTACAGTAGAATATCAAACAATGTACATAAATAGTTACTATAATTATTTGATAATAATTATATTCAGTAGCGTAGCGAAGGGTTAGTTACATGTGGCACATAGACCCAGGGCCATGTGGCATATTGACCCAGGGCCGCATCCAGGGTTTTATTCGGGGAGGGGGGAGGGGTAGGGGTAAAAAAATCATATACACTTTTGTTATGTTTTGATGAGCCGGACATGGTTCAAGGGGAGGGGGACAAACACCCTACCCCCATTGATACGGCATTGTATAGACGCCTATAAATCTGGTAAATCGTACCATAGTATATTTGAACTTGGCAATTCACTTTTTTCTCAGTTCTACGTCATCAGCTCCAAGACCAGTTGGAAACCATCCAAACAAGGATACTGGACATATCATTGATATCCTGCTCATTAAACAACCCAGGGAAGTACACATGGGGGGGGGGGTTAAGCCCCCTAAGATTGCGAGATTTCGCCCATATTTCCAATGATTCACATGTTTGGGAGCTTTTGAAGAATTTGCAAACCCCTCCCCCAAAAAGGAATGTGTGTTTTCCAAATTAAGTTCATTCGTGTGTACCATCCAGAGCTACTATAATAATATACCTTGTTAGCTGATAACTTCTTGACATTAGTTTTTGACATCAATTACTTAAGTGGTCCAATTTCTTTCGTTGTTAGAATAAACTTGGTATTAGTTGGGATGAAGCCAAGAATCTGTTCAATAGTTTAACATTAAGTTACTATACAAAGAGATAGCCCCACCCCATCCTTAAAAAAATTGTATAATTTGCGCACTTTCAGATTATTTAATTTCTAAAATTGGCAAAATTTAAACTTATAAGGGTTAAGTTGGTGCTGAAACTACTTAAAAACCGACTTACTTTAGTTTAAAAACAACTCGCACCCTGTTTTTCTTTTGATTTAGCAACAAAATTACACCTTAGCTTCCACAATCTTGCTTACGCTTTGGCTCTTAATCAAAAGCGAGGTCACGTAGAAATAAATTTAGCAAACTTCCAGAAGCTTCAAATTTTTGAATGAAAGATTAAAAATAGTGTTCTATTAAAAAAAAAATCTATTTAAAAAGTTCTATTTAAAACAGGAAACAATAGCTACCTGAAGAGAATTGTTGCGGATCAGTGGAAGAATCTTCTTTGCTAGTTGCAACGCTAGCAACGCTTGAAAGAGCAGCTGCAATTTCAGATTTGCTCAATGGCTCAGCAACACCAGTAACAACCTAAAAATTGATTTCCAATTCTTAATATAATGCAAATCATTTTCATTTGGATGAGGGACAAGCTAAAAGAAAAAATTTAACGCTAATCCCGAACCTGGCATGGTCGTGATTTGGATCTTGGCACTAATATGTAATTAAATAAAAAAAAACTAGTTTTTTCAACTGAAAGTAAGGAGCGACATTAAAACTTAAAATGAACAGAAATTGCTCCGTATATGAAATGAGTTGTCGCCTCCTCAACGCCTCGCTCTTTACGCTAAAGCTTCTAATTGTTTTAAAAAGTAGAATTGTGGCAAACAGTGAAACTTTAGCGTAAAGAGCGAGGGATTGCGGAGGGGACACCCCATTTCACATACGAAGTAATTTCTGTTCGTTTTAAGTTTTAGTGTCGCTCCTTTCTTTCAGTTGAAAAAACTAGTTTTTTTTTATATTTAATTTATGAACGTTTTTGAATTAATTTATGTTTGATTTTGGCTCCCCACACATAAACTATTAAAATGAAATTTGCAGATTAATTTTTTTTTTGGCTAAATGGCTTTCTCTTAGTTTTTATCAGACGATTTTGAGAAATAAGGGGTGGGGAAGGAGGCCTAGCTGCCCTCCAATTTTTCGGTTGCTTAAAAAGGCAACTAGAACTTTTAATTTTTAACGAACGTTTTTATTAGTAAAAAATTTATGTAACTTAAGAATTAACTTACGAAACAAACTTTTATATTCTTATATCTTTATTATGTATATGAGGGGGTTTGTCCCCTCGTTAATACCTCGCTCTTTACACTAAATATTAAGTTTTGTCCTAATTCTTTAAGAATGACCCCTGATTAGAAAGGCCATAGGATAAATAGTTGATACTTTAGCATAAAGAGCGAGGTATTTATCACCTCATAAATCCCTCGCTCTTTATGCTAAAGTATTTTTAGAACCCTCATATTCGTAATAATCTCTGTTCGTTTAAGTTTTAATGCTACTTCTTACTTTTAACTGAAAAAACTTTTTCAAATTTTTATTTTTTCATTGTTTTTTTTTATTGTAATACTTGAAAATCCCGCACCCTTTTCATTGAATTCCTCTTCCCCCATAACGTATTCCTCCAAGGAAAGATCCTCCCACATAGCCCCCTCCCCTCAACCCCACCCCCAAACCAAAAAAATCCCCCTGAAAACGTCTGTACACTTCCCAATAACCATTACTGTATGTAAACACTGGTCAAAGTTTGTAGCTTGCAGCCCCTCCCCCAGGGACTGTGGGGGAGTAAGTCATCCCCAAAGACATAGTTATTATGGTTTTCGACTATGCGGAACAAAATGGCTATCTCAAAATTTTGATCCGTTGACTTTGGGAAAAAATGAGCGTGGGAGGGGGCCTAGATGCGCTCCATTTTTTTTGGTCAATTAAAAAGGGCACTAGAACTTTTCATTTTCGTTAGAATGAGCCCTCTGCGACATTCTAGGACCACTTGGTCGATACGATGACCCCTGGGAAAAAAAACAACAAATAAACACGCACCCGTGATCTGTCTTGTGGCAAAAAAATGCGAAATTCCACATTTTTGTAGATATGAGCTTGAAAATATTTCTATAGGGTTCTCTGATACGCTGAATGCGATGATGTGATTTTCGTTAAGATTCTATGACTTTTAGGGGGTGTTTCCCCCTATTTTCAAAAACAAGGCAAATTTTCTCAGGCTCGTAACTTTTGATGACAAAGACTAAATTTCATGAAACTTATATATTTAAAATCAGCATTAAAATTCGATTCTTTTAATGTATCTTTTAGAATAAAAATTCCACTTTTTAAAGTTTCGTTTACTATTGAGCCGGGTCGCTCCTTACTACAGTTCGTTACCACGAACTGTTTGACTTAGACTGAAGTTGGGTATAACTGGTTTCGAAACTTAGACTCTACTTACGACCAAACAAAAAGTCGGTTCAGACAGGAGTCTAATTTTGTTTAGACAGTCGGATTTCATGCTATCGAGTGACAATTTCTATTTCTGCATGCAAATATTCGCCTCACTTCAAGCTTACGCACTGGTAAAACTGGTAATTTATTGTAGTATTTTAGTAAATTTGTACATAAGAAATGTAGCATCAATTCAAAAAAATTTAGAGGAGGGGGCAAATGCGTCATTTTTTTCGATAGTAATACCAAAAAAGGCATTTTCAATGAGCATACACCCAATAAAGGTATTTTTTAAAATATAGGGGGAGGAGGGACAATTGCCACCCGCCAATTGACACTATTGTGCAGGATGATTAAACAATGATGAAGAAAATTTAAGCCTTGATAAGCTTCAGACGTGCCGCATTCCCTCCTTATTTTTTGTCAAACTATTCCAATACCATTCCCAATGCTATTACCGTACTATTCTAAACTATTCCAACTTCTAATAGGAGCAGCAGGTGTGAAAGAAAACTTGACAAGACGAATGATTTCAATCCAGACAGACTACATGATTACATCAACAGTGATTGTATTTTAGTGAACATTAAATTCAACTACAATTTTACTTTCAATTTCAACCTGGCCTAATTTTAAAGGAGTGTCGTAATCTTTTTCTGAAACTATGTAAATTTTGTGCTCATCGTTTAAAGTACTGGCAAGTTCTATGATTACAAAAGTCACCATTACCGAGTCAATGTTTAGCTTACTGAGACAATTCTTTTATGCAGCAGAACAATGCAAGGCCAATACTGGTCGTAAGTTATGGTCGCAGGGCTGTAAGTTATGCAAGTTGCCCATTGTTAGCATTTAATGTTTTAATGGAAGGGGTGGTCATATAAACTTTGGAGGGAGCTCATTTGATTGGAAGCCAAAAGTTATAGCGTCCTTTTTAAGAGTTAAGCGTAATTGGACGGAGTATTACGAAGTGATCTTACGAAGGAATTGTTTTATAAAGTGTTATTATAAATTGTTTTATATATATATATATATATATATATATATATATATATATATATATATATATATATATATATATATATATATATATATATATATATATAAACTGTAAAAGATTATTTTCAAAATTAGGCTCAGGAAAAACATGTATGAAAAATTATAAATAAATGTAACAGCAGGTCATAGTAAGACTGGATACTGGAAGCCAAACAATGTATGTAACTTCAACTAGTTCTCCTCCAATTATATTTTCGTTTTATATAATAATTTAGAGTTTTTCGAACTTTTTGACTGGAGACCCATCCCATAAGTAGGAATTTTTTTCAAGCGGATTCTAACATTGCAGGGAAAGGCAAAATTTAAAAAAAGAATAAAACGACCAAATTACGTGATATGGAATGATCCATATTTATCAAATATGGGGTCCAAATTTTGAAGGGGGGGCAATTTATTCAGAAAACCAAATACAGAGTAAATTTACAAAGGTATTACAAAAGTATGGAAAATCGTACATACATGGTTGCGTCATTATATAGCCATTCATGGGAAAAAGAAGTAATAAAAACCCCCAAATAGAAATATTTTCTACCACATATATAATACTTAAAGCATTAGAAACTCTTAATATAATATATCCGCATAAAAAAATATTTCTCTAGTCTACTTTGAGGATCAAGCACCGTAAATTCTGCACCCCAACCCTCTACCTTGTTGGTGTCCTTCTGGCTTTTACCTGTAATAAGCCAAAAATTGGCTTCAGGGATTCAGTAAAACTCCGTCTTAGTTGCTTCAATAATTGGTTTAAATTGAGTAATAACAAAAGGAATATACATTTTAGGCCAATGATATGAGTAAAGTGAATAACGCTGATAACACTAAAGTAGAAAATCGTTCTATTCATTTGTCTTAGCATAGAAGGCATAACTGCTTACAAGTTTTGAAGGGCTATTTGGTCAGAAAAAGAAAGACGCGGTCTTTTCTAGTCGTCTTAAATCTATATTAAATAAGAAAAAACAAGCTTTTTTTAACTGAAAGTAAGGAGCGACATTAAAACTTAAGACGAACAGAAATTACTCCGTATATGAAAGGGGCTGTTCCCCCCTCAACGCCCCGCTCTTTACGCTAAAGTTTTACTCTTTCGCTCAACTCTACTTTTTAAAACAGTAAAAAACTTTAGCTTAAAGAGCGGGGGGTTGAGGAGGAAACTTTTGATGGGTAAGACTAAACTTTATGAAACTTATATATTTAAAATCAGCATTAAAATACGATTCTTTTGATGTAACTATTGGTATCAAAATTCCGTTTTTTAGAGTTTCGGTTACTGTTGAGCCGGGTCGCTCCTTACTACAGTTCGTTACCACGATCTGTTTGATAAGACAAGGCAAAATCCGTTGTGCTTTAGGTTCATAAGGTAAAAGATTAGGACAGAGTTGAAAGAAACTTAGCACGTAAATTCATAAAAATTTTTAGTAAAAAAGCAAATTAATTGGTATTAGGCAGTTTACTTGCTACAAATTATAGGCAATACAAGCTATAGCTTGTCATTTCTGATGCAAAGGATATTATTGTCCTTCATATTGCTGGTGTTTTATTAATGGACTGTTTTTGAAACGGTACACAATAGCATAAAAGAGTGTATGTATTTAAGATGTTCATTATTTTTGAAGCATTAGTGGAAAATCCTATTTATTCAGTGACCAATGGCATGTACATAATTTCTTTTGGGTAGGTGGTCAACTCAGTTTAAGGGGGGGGGCTTACTATAGTATGTACTTTATTATACCCATAGTATGATATCATTGTGAGCATTTTACCTGTTTTGATCAGGGGGATGTACTAAATCCCCCTCTTCTGACTACGCCACACCAATAAATAACACTCTAATGCACTATATAAATAACAACAGAAAGTTATACCTTTTCAGTCGTTTTTGTGGTTGATGGGACTTTTGTGGCAGTTGTTGGTCTGGTTGTGATAGTACTTGCTTTAGTTTTCGTTGTTGTCGTTGGTTGCTTTGTTGTTGTCGTGGCTTTAGTTGTGGCTTTAGCTGTAGTTTTAACGACTAGAAAAAAAAATGTGAAGAAGCAACCGGACAGAAAGGCGTGAAGCAAAAATTTTCAACCTTGATCTTTTCGAAAACAAAAGAAATTTCTCTTTTCATTTAATATTAATCACACACAGATATTCTACGACGGTTCAATCGGCGTTATTTTAAAATAGGCTCGTATTTAGAGGAAAGCGGAAAATGAAGAAATGTTTTTTCGTCTGCTATTATCAATGACCCGTTGAATGCACAAGAACGATATGTTTGGGCATCCAAAATAAAGCAAAAAGTTAGTCTTCACACCGCATTTTCCTAGCCTTTTCTCTTAGTGGTAAAATACGGTAATATATTTGAAAACTTACATGTTAGGGGCAAAAAGCTTTATTATCCAAAAACATTTTTAAATTAGCGAATGGTTAGTCACTGTCATCAATAATTGATGACAGGTATGATCCAGGCACTTCACAGGTGGATGACGTTTGCCACTTGGATATTTAAATTGTTAATGATTCTCTCCAAATATCATTCAAAATTCTTCGGGCTTTCCTACTGATGTTTCCTTTGAGCCTATTAATAGTGTCTGGGATATCCTCATACATTCTCCTTTAATTAGCCCCAGAGAGGATAATCTTCCCGACTCTGATCAGGGGAGTAGGAAGGCCATAAACTGTCAATCATCCCTACGGTTAATCGGATATCTAGAAAGTATTGCCTGTTCTCAATACGCCCGCATATCGTCTGGC
Source organism: Artemia franciscana (assembly GCF_032884065.1). Taxonomy (NCBI): domain Eukaryota; kingdom Metazoa; phylum Arthropoda; class Branchiopoda; order Anostraca; family Artemiidae; genus Artemia; species Artemia franciscana. The sequence goes on from NC_088877.1 coordinate 28,356,089, forward strand.
CAAACTTGTAGTAGTCGGCCTTGTTGGCCTGAGTTTGTGCTTGAACATTCTGCACTTCATAGTGAAAAATATTCAAACTGATGTGGATAATTTGACGAACAGGTCTGTTGTAATAACTCCCTTGATCTGACAGCAGTCTGACACACCTTCTGATACCATTATTCTAACTGGCTTGATCTCTTAAACACGTGTCGGCGTTCTTGATGTGAATTTTAGGTCACAGATCTTGTTATTGCTGACTACGCTTCAAGCGTTTCTAAGCTTTTTGTCCAAAGGTGGGATCATACGGCGATGGAGAATTTTCTTCCCAGGATATTCACATCAAAACTACCTCTGAACAAGAGTAAGTGATGTCGTTGCAAAACATAGGTGAACAATTTTTTCCTCTCTTACGCCGAAAAATGAACGTAGGTGCTTGGATGTAACACTAATTTTTGAAAATAGTCACTTCAGTCTTTGGAATTGCCCCAGCCAAGATTGAGTCAAAGTTTAGATCACGAAAAAATTAGAATAATTATTGAAAGCTTAGGTAAAAATAGAATTGGGACAATCAAACGAACATAGCTGGCAGATTCGTCAAAACAGACAAAAAGAAAATCGCTAGATTTTTTGAAAAATTTAAGGTATTTCGGGAATTAGACTATTAGCCATGATAGCTTTGAGGGAACAAAACTGTACCCACTTCCATCCATTTTACAAATATAAGAGTATTAACAAATTGTCATAAGAAATTAACCTCAGAATTCAATTTTTCTTTAAGAAAGAATTTTCAGCATTAAAATCTTTTGGATGCTAGTATCCTTGGTCACATAAATTACTGCCAAAATTCATGTAACATATGGGAATAGCAAATTCAAAGAAAACTATTGAAAATAAAACATGAATTCACAAAATGCTGCCAAACAGTAATATATTAGATTCAGAGTTGTATATAAAATTATAATTTTCAGCAATCAACCCGATACTTACGCTTCCACAGATCTTACTACTGGCTGCAGTCTTAGACTAGGATACGGTCCAGGAGTTAAATTAGAACTTTTTTTTACTTTGCTTTTTCTGCAAAATCTGTTTACACATAAATAAAACTTACACTACTTCCAGAACTTAACAGAATTTAAGAGAGAATAATGGGTATGACTTAAACAAAATAGCGAAAAAAAAACAACAACAAACTTTAAATAGAAAAAAATTCAAAGTTTCAACTCCATGTCCAAGAGCCTTTATCAACGGAAAATTAAATTAAATTAAACGTAACATATAAAGAAAAAGAAAAAATAAAAGCAAAAAACACAAAAAAAGCTACAAACAAATAGATAAAACTCATATCTTAATTACTTTGGAGGTTTGTGAGCCTTATTTATTTGTTGCTTTTTTTTTGTGTGGGTGCTTTTTGTCTTTTTCTTCATTTTTTGCGTTTAATTTAATTTAAATTTTTTTTCCGTTGATAAAGGCTCTCGGATGTGAAATGAAAACATTCAGATTTTTAATATTTAAAGTTTTTTATTTCATTGTTTTGTTTCAATTATGTCCGTTTTTCTCTCTTAAATTCTCTAAATGGAAAGGCAGTGTGGTCTAGGAAATTATTTAATATCTTACTTGTATTTAAGCATCACTGAAGACTTTCATTCACACGAATAAATGTTTTTAACGATACCAATTGTCAAATGAGTTCCAAAAATCAAGCACTCTAGACCTAGAGGTGGCAAAATGTACGATACCAGGAACTTTATTATCCTGCCCTGTTTTTTTTATCAATGCTACTTAGCCCCATCCAGAATTGATCTATACCTTATAAGTATTTCAAATCATTCCCTAAATTAAAAAGACATATCATCTGGATATGCTTCCTTGCGAAACACGGGATTGAACCACGGTACCCTTGAACAGGAAGCGCAGCTTTACCCACAGTGCTATCGCAAGGTACATATAAAAATATTCAAGTATACTGATGCATTTTCAAAATTGACGCTTCAAGATCCCCAGAATAAAAAATTGGAAGGTGTTTTAGGCTAGACTTCTGCAAAATTATCTAGAATGGTGTATGTATGTATTTAAGTATGCCACCAAAATTGTTTCTAATTATAAATTGGAGGCGAGATAATGACACACTGTTAAAGGGGTGCAGAACTTGAAAAAGGGCAGGAGCTCTTAGTTTAAGAGATTGCATAAAAAAGCATCAGCACTTAAATCAACAGATTTAAATATTAAAATTATTTGTCAATTTTTTCAACTCTTTGTAAGCAATGCATCCAATTGGGAGGTAGGGGAGGGGAAATTGGCCCCCTAGATTTTAAAACTTTCATTGAAAAATATTTTCCATCCTAGCAATTTCTCAGAAATGGCAACAGCTAGAGTTTTTAGCAGAAAAACCCTAGCATTTTCGGGAATTAGCACCCGTGTCTGCAAGAAGGCAGAAGCTTTAAAGAGAGTGGTACCACGGTGGAGGATTCCGCAACACCTCAGCCTTATGTTGACGTTCAGCAACTAGATTTTAGTAGTTGTTGACTAAAATTTTACCTTTTCGTGTTGTAGTTGTTGGTTTAGTTGTTGTAGAAGGTGGCTTAGGTTTAGTAGTTGTGGTTATGGCTGCAATAGTTGTGGTTGGCTTCTCTGTTGATTTTATAGTAGTCGTCGTCACTGCAGACTTAGTCGTTGTTGTTGAGGCAGGTGCGCTTTTGGCTGTAGAACTTGGAGATTCTGCATTTTGTTTTTCAGCTTCCTTTGCTACGATGGGACTCTGCAATATAAATATTTTTTCACTTACTTATAATATTTTTCAGTTACTGAAATTTATTATAAATAAAAAAAGAAAAAAGATTCCCTGAACCTTTGATGGTCTAAAAGGCGTCGAATTGACTTTTCAGTTGATGTGTCTTTTTTACAGGAGTAACAAGCCCGTCACTCAACCTTGCGGGAGCTGAAATCGGACCCTGAGCCTTCTAAAAATCGGGCTTTCTAAACTTTCTAAACAGCTTTCTAAAAAGCTTTCTAAACCCTGAGCTGAAATCTAACTCTGAGCTGAAATCGAGCCCCATATTTCCAATCTGAGCATCAATCCACTGTGCTACCACAGCGTTACAGCAAATACTTTTTAAGTAAAAGAAAATTTGTATTAATAAAGTAGTTCCCTATAATTTTTTAAAGGCAAAGAAATAAAGCAATAAGTAATATGAGCCCTAGAGAGGTCTCCTGAAGTAAATAAAATAAGAAAGAAATGGAATCATTAAAAGATTGTTCTTTTTTATCTGAAAAGGATTGAAAAGGATAAAAAGATTACGAAGAAACCAACCTGAAAATAGCAATATAGATTGAATGTCCTAATGTTTGAAGATTGCAATTTTCGTCAAAATATAACGTTACTTTGTAAAACTATAGAAAAACTAGAGTTTGCGGCTTATGAAGCTAAGATCTATAAGGAAAAACAATAGTTGTGATAGAAGTAGAGATTAATGTATTGGAAAAGCAGAAAAATATTAGGAAAACGATGTTAAAAAGAAGAAAAATGAGTATAAAAAATAAAACAAAAGGATTAAGGTCTGAAAATTTATTTACCAAGATATTCGTCTATGATAGATATTAGTTAGACTTTACTTTTCTGTGGAACCTTTTGACAGTATATTAAAACAGTGAAACTATTGGAAATTTCTTTATTTGCTCAAAACAAGATTTTGTCAAAATTATTCGATATTTGAAAAGGATTTTCAAATTCATAAATGATAAAAACAATACGATTTTCAAAAAGGAAGTTAAATCGTCTAGTTAAAACAAAAAAAGTTAAGAAGAAAAAACACAAAAAAATAATAAATATATATGAATCGACAATGGCAAATAAAAATAGAACCATATTTTAAATTTTGCGATATTTAGGAATTATTGTTTCAGCCAGGGACGTTAAAATTTACTTGGTAACAATATAACCACTGTATTACTAATTTTAGTGTAAAAAAATAGATGACTATTGTAAATAGGTTAAAGTTTGTTTTGTTATTTACCTTAAGGACGGCTCAGACGGCGTTTGTAAAGTTCGTAAAGTCGTTTGCAAAGTGTGTTTCCGTAAAGTTTTTACCGCTCATATGAGCCTTGTTTTTTACGTGCGTTTTGAGCAGCAAACTATTCAAATTTCTGAATCATTTCATATTTCACATTTCATCAGGATGAAAGTTAAAATGTCATTTGATGCCTTTTTCATGCTCTTTCATAATTCAATAATTGCTTCAGGGGCTATTTGTATCTTCAGCCTTCAAAGGGGCCCCAAAGGTATTTCATATGAATTATGCAAGAGCATAAAAAAAACATCAAATGACATTTGGACCCACTGCAAATTTGCCATAAACTTTATCCTCCCCCCCCCCTTTAATATGTAAATTTATACCCTGGAGTGGAATATAGACTATATTGAACTGTCAACAGCAAAGTTTCAAACCAAAAAAATCATTGCTATTTTTAGTTAATAGCAATAAAAAATTCACACCAAATTGAAATGGTAGGAAAACAGTTTATATTTGAGTGGCCTAATAAAAAAGGTCTGAATTGTTCTTGGACTAGAGAAATCAGCATATCTTCAGTTTCCGGATTCCACATTTCCAAATCTGTTTAAAAGTTCTGCTCTGGAACTTTTTCCCTATTGGTCAACTTTATGACATTTACGAAAAAAGTTAACTAAAGTTTCACTTTAATGCTTGCTCGCGTAAAGGTTTACGGAAGGTTATCGAAGCAACTTTACGAACTTTGCGAACAACTTTACGAACGCCGTCCTTTAGGATTTTTGCGCTGGTAATAAAGTATTTGTTGAAGTATTAAAATTTTCGAGTATACTGAGGTTTGTCTGGAAAATAGAAATTGAGTGCTTACGATTAAACAAATTTCCACGTAACACGTAAAATTTAGATGCAACGTAAAAAACCAACAGTCTTGCTGCAAGTACAAGTAGCAAGTACTGAATTTTTCATTAGAAATAGGTATAATTTTTGGCATCTAAAATGCGCAGAAAACATAAGAAATGTAAAAAAAATCTAAATGGGAAAAACAAAATACTAATAACGACTAAAGTTGGAGGACTAAAAGACTAAGATTGAAACGACCTCAGCCATTCCTAATCTACCAACCATTTCCTCGCCCACCCTTAGAGGACAAGAAAAAACACAAAAATCCCTTGCTATTTTTATCCGACCTAGTAAACTTTTCCACCCCTGAAAGAATTTGTGAGAGTTTCCTTTCAGGTTCTGCAACGTCTTACTAACCGCCAACTCGTTTATTTTAGAGACGTTTTATTTATTAAATTTTAAATAAAAAAGTTTTTTCAACTGAAAGTAAGGAGTGACATCAAAACTTAAAACGCACAGAAATTACTTCGTATATGAAAGAGGCTGCTTCCTCATCAACGCCCCGCTCTTTACGCTAAAGTTTGACTCTTTCTCTCAATTCTTCTTTTTAAAACAGTAAAAAACTTTAGCGTAAAGAGCGGGGCGTTGATGAGGAAGCAGCCTCTTTCATATACGAAGTAATTTCTGTGCGTTTTAAGTTTTGATGTCACTCCTTACTTTCAGTTGAAAAAACTTGTTTTTTTTATTTAATTTCTGAACGTTTTTGAATCAATGCATGTTTTGATTTTGGCTCTCCGCAGAGGAATAATCAAAACAAAATTTGCATATTTTTTTTTGGCTCAATGGCTTTCTCATAATTTTGATCGAATGATTTTGAGAAAAACAGAGCGGGGGACGAAGCCTAGTTGTCCCCCGATTTTTTGGTTAATTAAAAAGGCAACTAGAACTTTTAATTTTTTACGAATCTTTTTATTGGTAAAAGATTTACGTAACTTATAAATTAGCTTACGTAAAGAACTTTTGTATTCTCATGTTTTTAGTACATATATGAGGGGATTCGCCCCGTCGTCAGTACCTCGCTCTTTACACTAAAGCTTAAATTTTGTCCCAATTCATTAAGAATGACCCCCTGAATCACAAAAGCCGTAGAATAAGTAGTTGAAATTACCGAAAATACTTTAGCGTAAAGAGCGAGGTATTAGAAGGAGGTGAGCCCCTCATATGGGTAATAATTTCTGTTTGTTTTAAGTTTTATTGCTGTTCCTTACTTCCAGCTGAAAAAGCTTTTTCACTTTTATTTTTTAATTGTTTTTTTTTTTAAATAATGCTAGTAAATCCTGCTCTCCCTTCATGGAAATTTTCTTCTCCCATTACAAATTCTCGAAGGAAAGTTCCCCCAGCATATCCCCCTCTTCTTAACCCCTCCCCAAAACCAAAAAATCCTCCTGAAAACGCCTGTACACTTCCCAATAACCATTACTACATGTAAGCACAGGTCAAAGTTTGTAACTTGTTGCCCCTCCCACGGGGACTGTGGGGGAGTAATTCGTCCCCAAAGACATAGTTATAAGGTTTTTCGACTACGCTGAATAAAAATTTTGATCCGTTGACTTTGGTAAAATAATTTGCGTGGGAGGGGGCCTAGGTGCCCTCCAAGTTTTTTGGTCACTTAAAAATGGCACTAGAACTTTTCATTTCCTTTAGAATGAGCCCTCTTGCGACATTCTAGGACAACTGGGTCGATACGATCACCCCTGGAAAAAACAAAACAAAAAAAAAACAAAAAAACAAATAAACACGCATCCGTGATCTGCCTTCTGGCAAAAAATGCAAAATTCCACATTTTTGTAGATAGGAGCTTGAAACTTCTACAGTAGGGTTCTCTGATACGCTGAATCTGATGGTGTGATTTTCGTTAAGATTCTATGACTTTTAGGGGGCGTTTCCCCCTATTTTCTAAAATAACGCAAATTTTCTCAGGCTCGTAACTTTTGATGGGTAAGATTAAACTTGATGAAACTTATATATTTAAAACCAGCATTAAAATGCGATTCTTTTGATGTAGCTATTGGTATCAAAATTCTATTTTTTAGAGTTTTGGTTACTATTGAGCCGGGTCGCTCCTTACTACAGTTCGTTACCACGAACTGTTTGAAAAGCAGCTATTATAATATAACCTTCATTAACTTTCAACAATTCAATAACATTTTGCTTACCTCCGTAGTAGACCCAACTGGAAGTACCGTAGTCTGCTGCTTTTTCGGTGGTGATCTTCTTGGTGGTTCTGGCTTTTCTACACAGCATCGTAAAGAAGATTGAGGGCAGGTTACATTGTCAAGAACGTCATCGCATAACAGAGCAGCTAATGCATGAACGCACCTTCCAGGGCAGTTTTTACTAACAACAGTTGTAGTAACAGCATCAAAAAGGCCTTTAAAAATATTTAAATTAAAGTACTGATTGATCAAGTGACAGAATAGTTCAAACTTATGCGCTATCTAATGAATGAAAATAAATACCTAACAGATAAAAGTCATTCACAAGGAAAGGACGATGTTATCAGCCTCTGAAAATAATTTTTATTTTGGAATTACAATTGCTAAAATCTAAAGATCGTCTGTAGAATTCACGGGTATATCTGACCAACCCCTTTAAAGTCATTTTTCGTTTTCCCATAGATCAGAGTAGAAAAGCCCCAGGACAGAGCTATCTCGGCGAGGAATCAAATTTGATGAATTCGACACGCAACTACCTTAATGCCTCAATATGCTCTATCTTGCAAAAAAATAACAAAACTAGAGTGTAACCCGAATCTGACACTCAGTTGTACTGAGGGCCAGTAAAGATTCAAACCGTTCACGCTCATCTCGAACAGTTAATCGTGAGAATGGAGCGGTTAGTTATGGTATGAAATTTAAGAAAAAAAGCTTTGATAACAGAATATAAAAAATCCACTTTGAACAATCACTCCAAATATGCAAAATTCATTAAGATTGTATTCACCCATCAAAAGTCATTGGCATAAGAAAAGTTTCATACATCAAAAAAACTGTTTTGAAAACCATAACACCTGTGTTAAGTTATAGACTACAAAATCAGGTTTCGGTATTTCCGACGTCCCTCCTCCCAAAAAAAATTGGTACTTGTCTATTATATAAAACACACTCGAGAAGTGAAGTTTGGTGGAAACAAAATACGATGAAAATGGAATACTTTATTAGCAAAATTGTGATGGTCATTTGCGAATTATTAAATTGGGAGCTTCGGCGTCGGCTGACCGTCTCAAAGACAAGGAAAAGTTCATTATTAACGCGATTTTTGACCTAGTTCATTTTAGTTCCTTATTAACACGATTGACGAGGACGCCAGTAACTTTGATTTGACAAGTGATAGAATATAGTGTCTAACCATGGATGTTTAAATTAAGATTTGGGATTTGCCAAGGACCGAAGAACAGGCAATTATATTTTGTGTTCAACACTGCGTCAATGAACACACCATGACTTTGTACTCTTACGAGAAGCAAAATTTTTGGAATTGTAATACTGCGTTCGTGGAACATATTTCTAAGTTGAAGTTTTCACAATTTTTCTAATAAAGTATTCTATTTTCTTCATATTTTGTTTTTTTCATTAGCATTAATCAAACTTCACTTTTCGAGGGTGTTTTATATAATAGACAAGTACCAAAGCTTTTTTCGAAGGCTTCAAAGGCTGCAATTTTTCCAAATGTTGCTGATATGCGCAAAATTTCAACCTTAGCATTACGTGCAGGACATTGAGGTATGGGGGGAAACAATTTTTACACATAAAAGTGTAAGCTACATTAAACCTTAAAACAAACGTGAATTTTCACAAATGTGAGTGGACTGCCATATCACACCTCCCCAAAGTTTTACACTACAGTTACAATATGCCTGTATTAAAGATATTGTCCATACAATTAATAAGGCATGTGCAAAGAGCATGAGATTATTCATACAAAGAATACCACTCTGTAGGATGACTACAAAAAACGTTCTCCCTGAGTATGCAGAAGTTTGAAGAAAAAAATTGTATGAGTTATTTTTCATTATTTAAGGCCATTTATTCCTGGTAGGCTGTTGAGCCCCATCCCCACAAAACAGAATTCTTACTATATTTTGAGCACATCATCATCAGGTCACCTGGCTATTTTGACACAGTAACATAAAGTAGCTTGGGGAAACACGGGGAGACAAAGTTTTCAGTTTCCTTCAAGGGGTAAAATGGATTTCAGGACAATTAAACCATGAACAGGTTCCAAAATTTTATTGGGAAAATGTCTGAATAATAATCCAAGATGAAGAAGAAGAAGACCACAACAATTAAGTTGGAGATAGGTGCAGATGCAGGGGGTAGTTTAGGGACACATACCCCCCATCAAAAAAAAAATGTAAAAAATTGCACTAATTACGAGGTCGAAGGGACAGAAAATGTCGATGAGGGAGCCAAATTTTATCGTTGCCCTCGCCTAAACATTAATTCTGAATCCACCTCTGGTTGGTGTGGGCGGGTTTGAGATCACAGACACCAATAAAATTCTATTTGAGAAACTAACACTCGTGCGAGAAAACCTTGAAGGTTTGGGGGAAAATTCCTTAATGTTTTCTACTAGCAGAAAATATTAGGATCTGACTTATTTGATAATGATTATAGAGCCTGGTTTTTATAGGTTAGATTTTTTAGCCCCCCCCCCCCACCGAAAAACCAGATTTCTATGTTTTTTGACATTTTTTTCATTTTTCTAATCGCTTGTTTTGATGTTATGATTAAATTCCCCCTCCCTCCCCATGGCTAATTCTAGTCTTTTTTACCTGGATGTCCTATAAGGTCCTATAAGGAAGATAGCATATCATCCTTCCATGCTTCTCGACATAACTGAAAAGCTTTGGAGCGCAAAAATTATCCAGGAGACTGAGAAATATGAAAATTTTACTGTTAGCAACGGCCACTTTTGCATAAACTAAGACCAATTGTGTTTTGGGCCTTCGAATGACAGTAAAACTATTAGTGCTAATATTTTAAAGATATGGAGGTACGAATTATCGTCACAACTAAACGCGCTAAAGGCCTACACGAAAGTAGTATTTTATTTTAGAGAGGGAGGAGGGGTTGAGACAAAAAAAGCAGGCAGATTATGGAGGAAACATAAGAAATAATGGGGAAGATCATACAAATCTAGATATTTTACGGTTCGGGAAAAGGATCCACAGCCCCCTTAGCTACGTACCAGGACAAAAGAACGTATATCTAAATGTCCAATTATGTATATACGTATAGCCAATTATGGTCATTATTAAGTCTCGATTTCACAAAAGATGCACGACAACATCTCTAGATTAACAAACGCCACCTATTCCGTGCAAAAAATTGAGGTTGAAATCCATTTTTGGAATTCCATCCACTGTCTATATTGTTCATTGTGATAGATAGTTTTTAGTGAAGCACATTATGATCACATACATGTGAGCCTGAAGCTATCATCTTAAATGGGTCAGATGGGTGAATGACAGAGAGAAGTCCTTGACCAATCCTTGAAGCGTAATGTATGCACTATTTATCAACCGGTTTCAACACGTCATAATCACTTTTTCATTCCAAAACTTTTTGTCGCCATTTAAATGACTAGTAACTATCTGTGACCGACTTTCGTACGCAATTACCACAGATGGCTTATAGACTATTTTTTTTTTCCTCTGGTAAAAACTATGAATTTTGTCATATAGCTTATTATAAACTTTCTTTTATGGAAAAAGATAATATTTTCTGAAAAAATGTCTTTTTGTAAACTGATTAAGTTATCTATAAAATATGAAAACTATGGTACATCGCTTTAATTTAAGAGCTTTTCCAGGACTAGAACACTGGAAATGGCTTTAGATTGATTAAATCTTAACAGTAAACCTTTTTCCCGTTTCGAAAGCATCACTTCGAAGAAGTGTCCCATTTCTGAAGAATATTTTATGGATTTTTGTAAGCTGGTAAGTTATGCCTAAAATATTAACACTATGGTATATCGCTTTAATTTAGGAACTTTTCCAGGACTACAACCCTGGACATGGCTTTGAATTGAAATCTCAACAGAAAACCTATTTTCCTTACGGAAAACATCACTTCGTAGGCTTTCCATTTCTGCAGAATATTTTATCGATTTCCCCTAGAAGTTGGGGCAATGGCTAATCTGACTTGTCCATGAAGATGGCTAATGCGTGAGCCATCTATAGTTTCTTTAAGCGGAACCATGGCATATATATATATATATATATATATATATATATATATATATATATATATATATATATATATATATATATATGCAGTTATTAGACGGTGCAAAAGGACTAGCGGTACATTGGGTAGTTAATTTACCTGAAGCGAAGCATGTTACAAAAGACCTTCGATTCCACGAATTCGGAGGTACTTGATTCTACATCTCTTGCAACTTCATACCCATATTAGTCAACTAAAATAGTTTATCTATTTTTCAATCTTCATAGCAATTTATATCGTACTTGCTCCAGTACCAAATTAAGCACAACGTACAAAAAAGAAATGTAGAAAAAAAAGAGAGAGAAAGACAAAACCAAACGAAAATGATTTTCAGTCAGCCAAAAAATTTTCTTCGCTTTGTCTTAGCAATTTCTTGATATTTTTCATACTCCATGACCAGCCAGTAATATCTACGAAAGCATTTACAGATTAAGCACATTTACAAAACAGTAAGTAAAAGGCAGTATAGTAAGACAGTTTTGTTTCCAATTGTTGTTTTTTTTTTCCTGATCCTCTGTTGTTTTCCAAAATGAGCAGTGTCGAGCTCTTGAAAATCTTTCAAGAAAAGTGCCAGGGCTGGTAATAAAACTTTTCAGAGCGTAAAAAACTGCAGGCGGAAGAAGCAGCAAAAAGAGGAGATTCTGGAGCCATGCACAGAAAAACCAGTTATGTCGTAAGGAAGCGACTTACAAGTAGAGACGATCTTTTCAGAGCATCTATTGGGGATGGTTGTAACAGAAAAGATTACATTCAATGAAGTATGGAAAATCATGTCGAGAAATCACTGAGCAGGCCACCCCTAGAAGAGCCCTTTGACATTCCAGAAAACCCTATCTTCCCCTTAAATATCAGCTCAGATTCACCTTCATTAAATAAGATGCAAAAAGCAGGGAAGAAACTGATGAAAGATCTTAACAGAAAATCACCGGGACTGGACCGCATATCTTCACTGATGATTAAGGCATTAACATTCTTTATTATCTTCCTTTGGCTTTGCTCTTCACTCAGATTTGGGCACCGGCCAAAAGTAAAATCGGATTAAACACAGTACACTCATCAGGATTTTCAAAAAAGGAGACGCTACTGTACCAAGCAAGTAGCGGGGTCTAAGTCTACATGAATACCAGGGATGATGCTCTTGAAGATCCGCAGACGTCTCCGGCAACGCCTAGGGGAAGAATAATATTGCTTCTGGCCAAACCGCTAATGTGCAGACTTTGTATACACGCTTAGACTTCTAACTGAAGAAAGAAGAGAGTGGTGTTAGAAGATCATTGTGGACTTAGAGAAGGCCTTCGACTCCGAAGATCGCAAAAGTTCATGGAGGATTCTCATCCGTTATAGAGTCCCTGATAGAATAGTGACGGTTAGTATCACCATGAATAGGGTTGGTGAATGTTACCTGAAGATACCAGAGGACCAAAACCCGCCTGGTCTACGTGGCTGTTTAGTAGTGCCTTTAAATCAAAGTTTTTTTTTTTAATTTCCCAGTCTAAAAAGTACATTTCAGGTCAGCGGCCAGGACAGATTTTCTGGAAAGAGAGGGTTAGAGCTAGAGTCTTTACGGTCTCTTTTTTCCATTATTTATTATTGCGCAATGCTTGCCTAGAACCACTAAACTGTTTCAACAGAGGCTAGATTTGAGCGTAAACATTGGAAAATCCAGCATGGGATGCATAGCCCTCTCCTCTTAGTATGGCAGAGTAAAAATACAATGGAGTAATCCATATCCTCTCTCCTCTTAGGATGACAGAATAAAAATACAAATGGATTATAACTTCTAATGTTCTACAAAATCTATTAGGCTTATAGCCTACTTACCCAACAATGGGAGTTCATTTTCCTCGGTATTTTGTATATTTGTGGTTTAAAAATACCCCTTAAGCATCTCTTTACGCAAAATTTCTACAGTTTCTATTGATACACGTGTTAAGCAAAGGTAAAATATTTTCGTCAATGATATAAGAGTAGGCCTCTTCATGACAAGCTTCTATCTGAAGTAATGCAGTACCATACACGGTACGCTACTTTGAAGATGTTACCAGGCTGAAAATCTCCCCTGTATTGACGTTCAGCACCAGGGATTGAAACTGGAGGGAGGGGGTATGCAGCCTAAAAAAAATTTCCAGTGGTGTAAAATTTCGAAAGGTTTTTCGGGCGAGTCATATTTTATACGAATGTTACTGCAAATTTTTGGACTTCCAAGAAGATCAAGTGCCAACTTGGAACCCTCTAGCCCACTCTCGGACCTAAAATTTAACATACGATGAAATACCAAAGACCACTAAATATTTAACAGAACGATAAATATTCAGTGGCTGACCATTTTTGAGGGAACATGCTCAACAAATAAAAATAGGACCATTAAATTCCTTATTGGTAAATATATACTATATCCAATAGATGGCATAGGGACAAGCTGAACTCACATCCAAATCCCTTTTCTTAAACTTTTTCCAAATATGCTAATCACTTTACTCATAAATGCACCCCCCCCCCCCCTGTTCATGGTCCCATATATAGTCTTAATAATGTATTTCTCCATTACACCAATGTGATATAGTGCATAATATTCTAAATGTTATTTGAAATAATCCTAAGAAGTGGACAGTAATGGAAGGAAACATGATAATCTGATTACCAAACACGCCCTTCATATTATATTTGTGATCACCAGCCACGCCAGGGACGGGGCGCATTTGTAAGATAATTGATTATTATATAAGTGAAAGAATCGAGTATTGTGTTCACCTTGTCCCCATATCCAATTATAAAATCTCGTGTATATTTACCTCCTTATTTTGTGCTATTTTCAAAATACTATTGTCACTTTTCTAAAAATGCGCCCCTCCCATAATAATCCCTGGTATAGCCATATGATAATATAGTATTTATAATCACAATTATATTGTTCCTCACTAGGGCGAAACTAAACTTCATAGAACTAAGAGCGGAGAAAACCCGTTTAAAACAAGAGCTAAGAGCTCATATGGCACTTGTGAAAAGGCAAGAAAAGCAAAGAGCCAAGAGCTCAGATGGCATGAGCTCTAATAAAATTCTAAGAATCAACAGATTGATTTAAAAGGAAAATCGGAGGCTTAATGCCAGTCGGGATTTAAAATAAGAGCTCTGAGTCACGATGTCCTTCTAAATATCAAAATTCATTAAGATCCGATCACCCACTCGTAAATTATAAATACCTCATTTTTTCTAATTTTTTCCTCTCCCTTTAGCCCTCCAGTTGGTCGAATCTGGGAAAACGACTTTATCAAGTCAATCTGTGCAGCTCCCTGACACGCCAACCAATTTTCATCGTCCTAGCACGTCCAGAAGCACCAAACTCGCCAAATCACTGAACCCCTCCCCCCCAACTCTCCCAAAGAGAGCGAATCCAGTACAGTTACGTCAATGTATCTACGGTTACGTATCTACGACATTTGCTTATTCTATCCACCAAGCTTCATCCCGATTCCTCCACTCTAAGCGATTTCCAAGATTTTCGATTTCCCCCTCCAACTCCCCCTAATGTCAACAGATCTGGTCGGGATTTGAAATAAGAACTCTGAGACATGAATTCCTTCTAAATATCAAATTTCATTAAGATCTGGTGACCCGTTCTGAAGTTAAAAATACCTCAATTTTTTCTAGATTTTTCAAATTAACACCCCCTAGCTCCTCCAAAGAGAACGGATCTATTCCAATTTTGTCAATAACGTACCTAGAACTTGCGCTTATTCTTCCCATCAAGTTTCAATCCGATCTCTCCACTCTAAGCGTTTTCCAAGATTTATGTTTCCCTCCTCCAACCCCCTATGTCCCCGGATCCAATTCGAATCGAAAATGGAGCGTCTGAGACATAATATCCTTCTATATATCAAGTTTCATTAAGATCCGATCACCTATTCGTAAGATAAAAATACCCCAATTTTCACGTTTTCCAAGAATTCCGGATTCCCCCTCCAACTCCCCCCAATGTCACAGGATCTGGTTGGAATTTCAAATACGAGCTTTAAAGCGCAAGATCCTTCTAAATATCAAATTTCATTAAGATCTGGTCACCCGTTCGCAAGTTACCAATACTTCATTTTTCCGAATTCCCCCCCCCCCCCCAACTCCACCAAAAAGAGCGGATTCGGTCCGGTTATGTCAGTCACGTATCATAGACTTGTTTTTATTCTTCCCATCCAGTTTCATCCTGATCTCTCCGCTTTAAGTATTTTCTAAGATTTCCAGCCCCCCCCCCACCCAAATGCCCCCCCAATGACGCTGGATCCGGTTGAGATTTAAAATAAGAGATTTGAGTTATGAGGTCCTTCCTAAATATGAAGTTTCATGAAGATCCGATCATTCCTTGGCAAGTTATAAATACGTCATTTTTTATAATTTTTCATAACTAACCCCCCCCCCCCCCCTCCAATAGAGCGGATCCATTCCAATTATGTCAATAACGTATCTACGAAATCTGCTTATTTTTTCACCAAGTTTCATTCCGATCCCTCCACTCTAAGCGTTTTCCATGATTTTAGATTCCCCCAAAACTCCCCCCAATATCACCAGATCCGGCCGGTATTTAAAATAAGAGCTTTGAGACACGATATCTTTCTAAATATCAAATTTCATTGAGATCCGATCACCCGTTCGTAAGTTAAAAATACCTCATTTTTCTAATTTTTCAGAATTAACCGGCCCCACTCCCCCCAGATGGTCAAATCGGGAAAACGACTATTTCTAATTTAGTCTGGTCCGGTCCCTGATAAGCCTGCCAAATTTCATTGTCCTAGCTTACCTGGAAGTGCCTAAAGTAGCAAAACCAAGACCGACAGACAGACAGACCGACAGAATTTGCCATTGCTGTATGTCACTTGGTTAACACCAAGTGCCATAAAAAAAGGAATATAAAGGGAGAAGAGGAAGATAGACTGCATTGCCGAAAAATAGATCATGATATTTGGAAAGAGCACAAAATAAGGAATCAAATGGAATTACTCTTATTTGTTTAGCATGTTTCTTCAGAAGCAGCCAACCACTAAATATAAACTGCAAAATACTGTTTTTCTGGTATTCTCAATGAAATAAATAAAAAACGACGAATTTTTTCCCCTTCTTAGATTTTTGAAAAATGCATTTGCCCCTAGCCCCCCTTCAGATTTCCTAATATTGATGGCACTACTTATGGGGCAGGAACGGGTAAATGTTTACTTTCGTTTCAAGTGCTCTAAACTGGAAACTATGCTGCGAGGCAGCATGGTTTCCAGTTTAGAGCACTTCGAAATGCTGATTCTAGAAGCGCATCCATGTCTGGTTAGCCCTCCTCTTCCATAAGGCAAACTAAAAATGCGTTAAGTGGGCTTGCTTACTGGTAACATTACCTATAGAGCGAAGAGTATTAGTCTATGAGCCCCGCGGGCAGAGGAGCGAAGTCAGTATTCTATATTTATTTTAATAAACCTCGTTTAAGGTTCTTTTTTTTTATTTTATCACTCTTTGTTGAGTAAATGTAGAATACAGACCTCGCCCTACTGCCCGCAGGGCTTCTGGACTAATATTCTTCGCTCTATAGGTAATTGTACCTGTAAGCAAGCCCAGTTTATACATTTTTAGTTAGCCCATGGAGGAGGAGGGTCAACCAGAAATAGGTGCGCTTCTCTAATAATGACAAGAAAACAATATGTGATCGTCAGAATCTTGCTATATGCAGTAACACGCACTTTAGAGCCCTTGGAACGAAAGTGAACATTTACCCAGGAACGAAATACGGTAAAGCTCTAGTTTAGCTACTTCTTGCTATCTTGGAAAGGGGTTATGTTAGGAACATGAAACTTTCAGGGATGGGTCTACAGAATAAAATATGTCCTGGGAGTATATTTTAAAGTACATACCTCCACTCCTTCTCCCTCTAGAGGACCCTGACCTTTGATGAACTTTAAAAATCTTGTGTTATAAAAGTGAAAACTTGCAAAATAGATCTTCTGCTTAAATGAAATACAACCGAACGGCTTTCCTTAATCCCAATTTGTAAGGTCTCAATTTCAAAGATCTGCAAATACATTTCCTAAATTTAGAAGAAAAAAAACATTTTTGCTGCTTAAAATTCCACTCAAGTAACAGAAATTACATTTACAGAACTAAAACCAATGACAAAGAAACTGGTAAATAAAAATTTAGGTAAAATATTGTTTTACTAAAATTTAATAGGCATAGTATAGGTATAGGGGTAAACTACTTTAAAATACCTTCCCGGGACATACTTTAGCCTGTAGACCCATCCCTGAAAATTTCCTTTTTATAACCTAAACCCTTTCCGAGATAGCAAGAAGTCAATTAACTAGAATTTTACCGGTATAGGACCTGTACAGTAGGCAAGCTTTCTCAGACTTGGAATTTGCAATAGGGTTAACATAGAAGCATGGCAATACCTTGCCAAAGTATGTCTTTGGCTTTAGATTCATTACTGAAAGTTTCATTTTCCTATCCTAACCCCTTTCCAAGACAGCAAAAGTAACTAAACTAGAATTTTACCCGAAATTCAAAAGCAAATATGTCATTGAATTTCCCAAATCATAAGGCAACTAATCTACTGTATAAAATAAAGCAACAGAGATCTTACCTGATAGTAGGCTTGAAGCTAAACTTCCTGTCGATTGAGCAGGCTTATTTTGTCTCTCAGTTTCAGTAACATTCCCATCATCAGCGTATATTAATCCAGCACAAATAATTATCACAATAGCCTGTAACTTCATTTTGGTCTAATCACTTCAAATGAGCTAATACCGCTCAGAAACCCATACCCTTATCGTTGTACAATACTTCGTAAGACTGATACCCAGATTTAGGTTGATCAGGTGTAATCCAACGGTAAATTGTGACGTCGGTAAAGCCTTTAAGGTACGCTTTTTATACAGGCGAACCTGAAATTTGATTTCTGAGTCTGAGTATTTATACGGATTTTTTTTTTTTTAGAAGACTAATATAGTCACTTCCGATGACTTACTTAAGCAAAATTCGCTTTAGTAATTCACTTTTCATTAGGGTTCGAGGTCAAACTTGAATAATTCTGACAAATTGCAAGAAAACAAGCTACGAGATAAACAAGGGTTTATAACCGCTGGAATAAACATCCTTCAACATTATAATGCTGGTTCTTTGAGTAAATAAATAGTTACTACCGCTCTACAGACCCATGCACAAGGAAGAAAATACTTCCGGCTCATACCCCCTTTTTCTCCAAAAGTCTTTTGCATTTTTAAGCAATTTATGTTTAGGTCCGAATTGTTCTGATAATTTCCAAAAAAGTTACTTATTTATAATACCAAACACACTTTTGAAGTTAGGTTAATCACAATAATATATATAGAAATATGATGAGAATTTAATACCGTTAAAACAATGATGTTTGGTATAGTATGTAAGTACCCAAAAAATACTAAAACACCATTACAAACGCAAAAAAAAAAACCAGCTAAATATTCGGCCAAGGAAGCTTTGCTTGTTATGGGCCATTTAGAATGTGGGTTTTAAAATTCCTCAAGTTAATTGAATTTTTCATTTTTAGAGTTTTGGTTTCATTGATAAGGGCCACTCTTACAATGTTTTAGTATCCCAGTCTGTAATTTCTCTTTGAGTGTCCCGGTCGTTATTTTTATTCCCTCTGTCCCGGTCGTCATTTGTGTCCCGGTCTGTAATTTCTCTTTGAGTGTTTTTTCTTTTTAGTATTTTTTAGTTTTTTACATTTTTTCTTTTCTCAGTTTTCTTTTTCTTCTTTATTTTTCAGCTTCACTATGAAATACATATCGCCGAACCTTTGTTTTTTTAACTAAAATCTGGTAGGCATTGATGACCTTATCCAAGTCAAAATCCCAAACCCAATCATCATCGCTATCATTTTCAGTTTTGATATGTTTTGACTCTCGCTGTCCAGGTGGATCTTCATCTAACTGCGCGGTTTTGCGTTCTTTAGCCTCAAGCCTGTTTCCTTGCTGTTCTTTTGATTCCTCGGCACGCTTTCTTTTCTGACTTTGTCTATCAGCAGCAAGTTTTTTGGCATAGACTCTTCGAGCATCTTCATCGACTTTTGCCATTGCAAGTTCATCAGTCATTTTAAACTTAAACATTAATAGATTTCTACGTGAACATATATGTCTTAAATATCTTTAATGACGTCACCGTCATAGCAAAAATGACGACAACTAACTTCATGACGTCAGTCGACACAGAAACATGACGTCACCTGACAGACGCACAGACAGACAACTTATTTTTGTATATATACTAGCTGTTGGGGTGGCGCTTCGCGCCACCCCAACGCCTAGTTGGTGGGGCGCTTCGCGCCCCCCCCAAGCCCCCCCGCGCGCGTAAGTCGTTACGCGCCATATTAGTTACGCGCCATTGTAGTTGTGTCCCTGTGCCCCACCTGTGAATAGAGATAGATATAAATATATGTTTTTAACTACGTAAAACATGCGAATATACAACATTCTTCACTGTCCCATTGTCTGTGCATATAAATAGATTGTCAGGTTTACTGACTCTTGAACATGCAACATATAATTGTCCATGGGAAAAACAATCCGTATTCAGATCTATACCTCATTATTCTAATGATGTGTCCCTGTGTCCCGGTCGTCATTTATATTCCCTGTGTCCCGGTCGTCATTTGTGTCCCGGTGTCCCAGTTTGTAATTTCTCTTTGAGTGTCCCGGTCGTCATTTATATTCCCTGTGTCCCGGTCGTCATTTGTGTCCCGGTCTGTAATTTCTATTCGAACAATCCCTGTGTCCCGGTCGTCATTTATATATCCCGCCTGTGCCCCCGGGACTATGTGCATGTAAATAAATTGTCAGGTTTACCGACTCTTGAACATGCAACATATAATTGTCCATGGGAAAAACAACCCTTATTCAGATCTATACCGTATTTTTCTAATAATTTCCCTTGAGCTTTGTTGATGGTGATTGCTAATCGAATATTCCCTGTGTCCCCGTCGTCATTTATATATCCCCCCTGTCCCCTCCCCGGCGTCCCCTTTGTAGTTGAGTTCCTGTGTCCCGGTTGTCATTTATATACCCTGTGTCCCAGTCGTCATTTGTGTCCCGGTGTCCCGGTCTGTAATTTCTCTTTGAGTGTCCCGGTCGTCATTTATATTCCCTGTGTCCCGATCGTCATTTGTGTCCCGGTCTGTAATTTCTCTTTGAGTGTCCCGGGCGTCATGTTATATTCTTTGTGTCCCGGTGTCCCGGTCTGTAACATCATAAAGTTTTCAATGGCTCTGGTGGTGCAGCCAGTTGAGGAAGTTTAACTTGGAGCACAATTGTTGTTTTGAGCCAAAAATGGCGCAAAAGGCTACTTTACTGTTTTTCCGTTTAAACAAGACCTATCGCTATATTCTAGGACCATCGGTTCAATAGGATTACCCCTTGAAATAACGTCACATGAAATACATCTCTGATCATCCTTCTAGAAAAAACCAAGGTCATTCTCTTTTTGAATAAGGGTCCTGAAATTTTTCAGTCTCCTATATAAATTTTAAATGTTTGCAATCACCATAAAAAAATAATTTTTTGTATTTAAATATAGATATTAAGACTTTCCTTTTTAGAATTTTGTTTACTACTGGCAGGTGTTGCTTCTTACTTACAGTTCGTTACCAGAAATTGTTTGCGTTTTTTGGCATACACGATGGTTCGGCAAAGGAGTGGCATCCAAACACAAGAAGTATCTGTTACGTGTTGTCCTAAATAAAAAATCTGGGTAAGTATGTAACCTAATCAAAGTAAACTTCATTTAACCAATTTACCCAGTCAAGTCAAGATTGTTTATGAAGAGAATGATTGATGTTGGTATTGCAAATATCTTAAATTAGAGCATCTACCGCGTCAATCTCAATAAAACATTAAAAGGGAAATTGAGCGGTTCTATATATTATTTTTACAAGAGATAGAGAGAGAAAAAGAGACAGAGAGGTTGATCATTTGAACAAGAAAGTCCATACGTTGAAGAAAATTTATGATTTTAGGGGAGAGAGGATCACAAATCCCTCTCCTCGCCTTTGCGTTTCTGATAAGAAGGAGAAGTCCGTGAGTCCGTGATTTTTTTTTTATACCTGTTGTTCAACAGGCTCAATGGCTTACTTTAGCATCAAAGCTGTTTAGAACCGTATTTTATTTCTGAATATCTTGCTATATTTCTGTCGGCCCTTTAACCCGTTTCTAACCAAAGATATTATTATTTCAATTGTTTTTCATTCCGTTTCTTATATTAACTCTATAAGTATCTATATGGGGAAATATTTTTTGTATCTCAAAATATATGGACGTTAAATTGTTGGGTATATAAGTCAAAACTTTACATTTGACGTCAATAATTCTCGGTGCTTATTTTGACAAAAACTTACGGTTTCATCATGTGTTCTGTTGTCCGCCTATAAAATTTCAATAAATTTTGATTCTATTTGATGGAAAAGAAATTGAATCTTATTTTCCAGTGCTGGGAATTGAAGTTCGTTATTAAGTATTACATGCTTGATAACTTGATTCATTTCTGAGGAGGCGGGGGAGGGGAATTAAAAAAAATGTGTAAACAGTATGTTTCTCCATGTTGTTTTGGGGATGTACCAACTACTGAAGAATATAACAGCGGGGGGGGGGGGGCAATATTTGTAAAGTTAACTTAATTTTGGCATATTTGTCACGACTTCAGAAGGATTTCTGCACATCCGTCTCTTTTAGAATAGTTCATGGGGATATTCTTATTTCCTTCAGTTTCTTTATTTTTATAACATTCTTGTAAGAAGTTAATGTTTGGAATCTCTTTGGATTTAGGACTCTGAACCTGTATCTTTGGACTTAGCCAAGGGGTACAACAGGATACCAAATTGACTGC
This sequence comes from Artemia franciscana, assembly GCF_032884065.1. Lineage (NCBI taxonomy): Eukaryota > Metazoa > Arthropoda > Branchiopoda > Anostraca > Artemiidae > Artemia > Artemia franciscana. Next base: position 28,378,080 of record NC_088877.1, read on the forward strand.
CTCTTAGCTAGAAAACAGCATGAATGTGGGATGTACGAACGTTTCGTAGTGCAGCCACATATTATGAGTGCAAACTAGTAATGGAAATTATCAAATTAATGTTAAGAATTATCGTGAAGCATAAAAGAATTACCAAGGCACTTGGTGTTTAATGATTTCAGACAGAAATATATGACCAGGGTTACCAACTGCCCAAGTCTAAAAACAATTCAAATCAAGGTCAAAACAGTGATTTTTGCTCAAAAACTAAAAAAGTTTGCGCACGCACGGTTTGTGTGCAGGCTGGTAACCCTGTTCCTTGGATTAATTGCACTTCTGACGAAGTTGCCAATTACTGACGTTTAAAGCGAATGAGAATTGACACCCAAAAGAGGGGTTTTCAGTCTTTCGTATCCCTCCAGAGGTAAAAAGGAGTGTGTTTCCCACGAAAAGTGTGCAAGTTGGCCACCCTGCCTGTGACGCGTGAATCAAGAGCTGCTGAAGAGAATATTGCATGTGGAGATTTAACCTGAGTAATAATTATGCCACTTCGAGTGCAACAACTAGCTGAAAACGAAAAAAGATTCCAAAGAGTCTTCAGATAAAGCAGCTAAGATCTTAGCAAGAGTGACAATTGGACAGCATTTTCAATCGCGAAAAGAATCATAAAGCCTTAACATCAGCGTAATCTTTAGAAAAGATCCTCCCTCAGATATACTAGAAAGCTGAGAGTAAATCCATTGGCACGAAGAAATGAGTCATTAGTAAGTTGCTTAAGAAAGACAGAATTGTCGAAGGCAATAACTAGCGGGACTTCACTCCTCTGTCTGCCAAATGCTTCTGACTGAACCATATCCAGTTGAAAATTCATGCGATATTAAGAGATGAGCAGCAGGGTTCTTTGCTCGGTAGATTTTGTACTGATTTGATTTTGGGTTGGAGAGTACTTGGTGGAAGAATCGAATACGAATAAATTTACGGAATCTACAAAAAGTTTTCAGTATTTGAGGAAATAAAAGATATTCTTCAAAAATCTTCAAAATTTGAGTGAAAAGAGCCTTTTCAAAATTTTGTTTTGCTTTTTAGACGAAAGCGCTGATCAAAAAAAGCTAAAAAATTTTCACTAGTGCGCTGTATGGGTTGAGCTTGGAGACAATACTCAATGATATAATGTTAAGCTTAGCGCCTTGCATAGGAGGTTATTTTCTACATTCTGTAAGAACTATTTTTTACTGTAGGCTTATCCTTTGATTTCACATGTTTATTGGTGAAATCCAGTTAAAATTAAAAACTCTTAGTGACAACAGTTATTCTGATGATTTTGCTTTCTGTCACAGGCAGCGTAATAGCACTGCCTAAGATTTATGTGAAGTGACTTCAGCGTTTTTTTTTCTTTTCCCCAGGTCACTTCATGTAAAAGCAGAGGTCATAGGAACTTTCAAGGGGACACATTCTATTGAAATGGAAAGTTTTAGCGCCCTTTTTAAGAGGGAAAAGTGATTGGAGGTGACAAACCCCCTGCCATAGCCTTCTTAGCTCCTCAGACTCCAAAGACAATCGGACAAATTTTTAAGGGAGCCACTTTGTTCGCAATTATTGACAGGTCCAATAGCCATACCTCCAGGGATTACATGACCCCTACAGCCGATCGGGCAAGGGGTATAAACTTTGCAAATTAAACACTGCTTATCTACAGGTTCTATAATAGGAAATAGGGGTATATTTGATCCTGGCATTCTAAAAAAGACTATGGATATTAAGATGACATTTCCAGGACACGTCGGTGGCATATTGAATTAAATAAAAAGCAACAACGTGCATCCAGGTTGCCCCTAAGTGCAACCTCTTGCTGTTTTTGTTGTTGCTGTTGATCTTCTTACAAATAAAAACAACACTGTTAGAAACACGTATCATCTTTGATGGAATTAACTGAAAAAAAAAGTTTTCTGTGGGAAGCAAAGAGTGAAGTTGAAACTTAAAACAAACAAACATTATTTATTCACAGCCTCTCTAATATGTACTGAGTGCAAATAAATCGACTGGTGATATTTTCTTATTTTTGTAGGATTATAGAAACTAGCACTTTACTGAAAACATAAAACAATATAGGAGTTTTGGTATAGTAAAAGTAAACCGACTAAGGACACTTTTTACAAAATATAAATTAAGCATTTCAGGATTGCTGCTTAATCTTTTACGGTTTAATTTGATATCACTTCTTCACAATGAGCTTAGTCCAATGATTGACTCTCATTTTGGCACTTAAAAGGACATTTCATGATTATTTTGTAGACAAGTCTGAAATGAAGCCATCTTGATAGTTTTAGGACTGTAGACTAGCTTTAGAATTTCTTGAAATTCTCAGTTGCATAGAAAGAAATAACCAGATTTTCGGAGTTCAATAATAGTGTATTTGTTCTTCATTTCGAGTAATACTACAGTGTGTTTTTATAATTCAAAATTGTACATTACTCAGTATCGGTTTTACAGCTGGTGAGACCACGATTTACCTGATAAATCAATAAATTATTTTTGTATATTGTTCGATGAAGTTGCACTTATTAAAATAGCATTTATTTTTATGTTTAAATTTTAAAGATGATTTTAATTAAGTACTGAAAATTGCTGATATCACAGCTAGTCGAAGATGTAGAGCTGGTCGAGAAAAATTAAATCAACTTCTTTATACTTAACAGCCAGTTTGAGTTTCTACAAACAATAATGATGAACAATGGTATTTTTACTAATCCGATTCTAAATCTACCAATTTTTTTTCTAGCAAAAAAACCAACAACATGATGCCGCTCAGCAGTAACAGCAGTTGCCATTGAATATTTATGCTTATACATGAGCTAAAATCCACATCTCAAGTATTTAATCTGTGCCTAAGCCAAATTTTCGTAACGGGCTTCTCAGTGGGTCAAATTGAAGCCTGTGGGTTTACCGTTTGATGGCGCTCTGTACAGCTACGCTGACCCAGATTTGAAATTTGGCGCGTAATTAAGAATCGTTTATTTTGTTTTGTTAATTACCGTATTACCATGGCAAAAAATAAACACTGTAATGATATTTTGCACACTGAAGATTTGGCTAAAGTTAGATCTTTTTCAAACTTGAATTTCAAATTAAACAACAGGGGTTATTTACTTACTAATACTTTTATCTTTCCATACTAGCTGGTGTCTGATGTGACAACGGTGCCTCACTGTGGCGATATCTTAATCAAAGATCTGCCAGGGGCAATCTGAACATCGCAGCGGCATCTAAATATACCACTCGAGCTTTTTTTCTGTTATTGGCATCTCCTGATGCCAAAAAGAGATCTAAAATCACATATCACAATGGTCATGTTCCTTGTTTCACCCCTTGTAACTCTAACAACACCATCAACTACTTGCAATGCTATCGCTCACAAACAGATGTTTAGTCTCATCAAGGACGAAGGTATGGGTACTCTAGTCAGACCAATGAATGCTATTCATACTTCTAAGATATTCTCTTCAAGACTCTTCATGCGTTTTCTAACCCATTTAGTTAACGCATAATATTCATAACATTAGGAAGGGTTGGACGCAGCCATTGTAAAATTAGAGGATGGATTTCACTTGGTCAAAGTTTACAATGGCTGGAACCATTATAAAGTTAGAAGACTGCATTATTTCGCACATTTTTTATGAAATACAGCATTTTCGAACAAACAATACTCCAAGATCAATGTTTCCACTTCCTCATTGTAGTCCAGGAAGTGTTTGAAAAAAAGGGCTTAACCCGAAAAAAATTGGAAGAGAAATAATTCTTTGACTACCGGACTAAAAAAATACGCTGATTCCATATATGCTAAGTTTGCTCATCTAGCAGTTTCCCAAATATGCTTTTTTAAGGTTGAGGTTGATTTTGAGGGGAGAGGGGAATTCGTGTTTGCATATATAGGCGTATAAATGTCTAAAATAAGGTAAGAGATCGCGGCAATTATGAAATCACCTTTATTTGAACGTAAAATTATAACTTTCAACTAAATATTCAATCAGTTTCATAACCCTTTCATGACAACCGGGACCTCATAGCCCCAGAATGTAAAAATCCTTCGCACGCTCCCAATTGTGCAAATATATGGATTTGATAGACATACGTAAAAAGTTCATCCAATTAGAGCGTACGGGGAAGTGGGATCTTCACCCTCAGGCAATTGAATATATATATATTTATATATATATATATATATATATATATATATATATATATATATATATGTGTGTGTGTGTATATTTTCTCCCAAATTAAGTGATTTCAGAAAAATACCCAACTCCTTGAAAACTTATTACCTGATCATGATAATATTTCTTGATCTTTTTTTCTGTTTTAGCAATGAATGAGGAGCAGGCTGATGCACTAACTGCTTCACTGTTGCAAGGTGAAGGCTCACGCAACTATGGGTTTCTCTTCAAGATCATCGTATGAAGTGCCAATAGTCAATGCTTAGTTCATCTCTCTCTAGAGTGTAAATGCTATAGTCATAATAAATTGGCCTACTAAGTGAGAAATAAAAGAAGTTCGTAAAATTATTAATCAAGAGCAAAATTTGGCTTTTTACTTTTAATTAACATATTCTTGCTAAAATGACGTCAAAACTTAAAAAAAAACTCTAGCCTACACAGTCATGAATGATTTTTAAGTGAATTGACACAGACTAGTGTTTTAATTTGAACTGTTTCAAAATGAAGTTTGCTCAGTTTATTTTAAGTTTGAGCTTGTCGATGACTAAGTTACACGAACAAATATTTAAGCAAGGTGCGGAAACGAGCCAATTCAGCAAATGAATTTCAAGTCACCTTGTAGAAAATACAATTTTATAGACGAGCGTTCGGTTCACTGATGTCTCAGATCAGAGCGAAAAAAAATTATTTCTTCGGCTGAGACTTTTATTTTAGATAAATAAGACCTTGTTTATGCACTGGTAAGAATGTACTATTTATAGCCTTGAAAGCCGTCATTTTTTTTTTGGAAATTTTCCTCGAAGACTGTGTCTATGGGAAAATATTTCGAAATTGACTTTTTTTCTAAGTTAAGGTTTCCTGTTAGACTTTAATCGCTCATTTTCACAAACAAATATTCAACACAATTTCCGTTCTCAGAATATTCTGGTCTTCCAGTCATACGGAAGCCATCGCTAAGAATACGCCCAATGATACTAATATGATCTAAACAATCAAGAGGCTGTTTCACAAGTAATTTGTGGCCATGGTTTTCTGAGTGATATGAAACTTCTGGGAAAATTTTTCCAAACACAGCCTGTTCCACAGTTACACTGACAGTATTATTTGATTGAAGAAAATGTATAATCAAATATTCAAATCCTGGTGTAGGTTGTTGATGAATCTGGTCAAAGATGCTGAATCGACTGAGTAGTTTCGCCTTTTTCAAATCATCATAAGCGCAGTCAACAGCATTAGTGTCGCTTCTCCATTTGGTTCTTTTATGCGACTGTGTTGAGCTTCGAACACATTCTAATTCTGCTACCATTGCTAAAACAAAAACAAAAATCTTTATATGTTTGTATTTCATTGAATTCATAAAATTGTTAGATCCAGATCTTTTACTGGTGCTTAAGTCGGTTTCAATATTTGCATTCGATGCCCACCAGACCTAAATTTTAAAAAAGGTCAGCCTAAACTATGCCAGATAGCATACACTTGGAGTGGGCAATCTCAATCAAATAGTTTGAGAAATCTAGAGAAACAAAGGAAAAAAGAGAGAGGGAGAAGGGAATAAACGAAAAAGATTTTGCTCCATAAAGAGATTACATCGATCTTTGAGACAAGGAGCTTTGAAATATGTTTCTTTCAATCACTGTTAGCTAAAGACTGACATTCGTATGAACGTAGCCTATAAAGTGTTGAGCACAGGGTAAACAACGGTATAATTCATTTTAAATATTATCTGAAACAGAAGGGGCATATCGTATTGATGACCTTGGCCATCAATTGTTGTTTTTTTACATCTTTAAGGTCATTTGATACCTTTGTGATCCTCAGTGTTGGCTGACCGCCTCAAAGACAGATGGCCCATTAGCAAATTTTCCCCACACCACATGGATATCCTCAAATTTGATAAAAATTGGCAGGGAATCTTGAATTTGTCAACAATTATAAAAGCTAACGAGAGCCTAGCTTAGAATAAAGAACAAGAGCTAAGAGCTCATATGGCACTTGCGACGAGGCGAGAAGAGCTAAGAGCCAAGAGATCACATGGTATGAGCTCTAACAAAATTCTATGAATCAATAGATTGACTTAAAAAGGAGAATAAGAGGCTTAATGCCGGTCAGGATTTAAAATAAGAGCCCTGAGTCACTATGTCCTTCTAAATATCAAAATTCATTAAGATCCGATCACCCACTCGTAAGTTATAAATACCTAATTTTTTTCTAATTTTTCCTCTCCCTTTAGCCCCCCAGATGGTCGAATCTGGGAAACCGACTTTATCAAGTCAAATTGTGCAGCTCCCTGACACGCCTACCAATTTTCATCGTCCTAGCACGTCCAAAAGCATCAAACTCGCCAAATCACTGAACCCCTCCCCCCCAACTCCCCCAAAGAGAACGAATCCAGTATGATTCTGTCAATCACGTATCAAGGACATTTTTTATTCTATCCACCAAGCTTCATCCCAATTCCTCCACTCCAAGTGTTTTTCCAAGATTTCCCCCTCCAACTCCCCCCAATGTCAAAAGATCTGGTCGGGATTTGAAATAAGAGCTCTGAGACATGAATTCCTTCTAAAAATCAAATTTCATTAAGATCCGATCATCTATTCGTAAGATAAAAATACCCCAATTTTCACGTTTTCCAAGAATTCCGGTTTCCCCCTCCAAATCCCCCCAATGTCACAGGATCTGGTCGGAATTTATAATTAGAACTTTAAAGCACAAGATCCTTCTAAATATCAAATTTCGTTAAGATCTGGTCACCCTTTCGTAAGTTACAAATACTTCAATTTTCAAAATTACCCCCCCCCCAATTCCACCAAAGAGAGCGAATCCAGTACGATTCTGTCAATCACATATCAACGACATATGTTTATTCTATCGACCAAGCTGCATCCTAATTCCTCCACTCCAAGTATTTTTCCAAGATTTCCCCCTCCAACTCCCCAAAATGTCAAAAGATCTGGTCGGGATTTGAAATAAGAGCTCTGAGACATGAATTCCTTCTAAAAATCAAATTTCATTAAGATCCGATCATCTATTCGTAAGATTAAAATACCCCAATTTTCAGGTTTTCCAAGAATTCCGGTTTCCCCTTCCAACTCCCCCCAATGTCACAGGATCTGGTTGAAATTTAAAATTAGAACTTTAAAGCACAAGATCCTTCTAAATATCAAATTTCATAAAGATCTGGTCACCCTTTCGTAAGTTAAAAATACCTCAATTTTCAAAATTACCCCCCACCTAATTCCACCAAAGAGAGCAGATCCGGTCCGGTTATGTCAGCAACGTATCTTAGACAGGTTTCTATTCTTCCCATCCAGTTTCATCCTGATCTCACCGCTTTAAGTATTTTCTAAGGTTTCCGGTCCCCCCAACTGCCCCCTCCAATTATGCTTGATCCGGTTGAGATTTAAAATAAGAGATCTGAGTTACGCGGTCCTTCTAAATATGAAGTTTCATGAAGATCCCATCACTCCTTCGTAAGTTAAAAATACGTCATTTTTTCTTATTTTTCAGAATTACCCCCCCCCCCCCCCCCAATAGAGCGGATTTGTTCGAATTATGTAAATCACGTATGTAAGACTTTTGCTTATTTTTACCACCAAGTTTCATCCTGATCTCTCCAAACTAAGCGTTTTCTATGATTTTAGGTTCCCCCACCCCAAACTTCCCCCAATGTCACCAGATCCGGTCAGGATTTAAGATGATAGCTTTGAGACACAATATCCTTCTAAATATCAAATTTCATTGAGATCCGATCACCCGTTCGTAAGTTAAAAATACCTCATTTTTCTAATGTTTCAGAATCAACCCCTCCCCCAACTACCCCAAAGAGAGCGGATCCATTCCGGTTATGTCAATCATGTATCTAGGACTCGTGATTATTTTTCCCACCAAGTTTCATCCCGATCCCTCCACTCTAAGTGTTTTCCAATTTTCAGGTTTCCCCCTCCCAAGTCCCCCCCCCAATGTCACCATATCCGGTCGGGATTTAAAATAAGAGCTCTAAGATACGATATCCTTCTAAACATCAAATTTCATTGAGATCCGATCACCCGTTCGTAAGTTAAAAATACCTCATTTTTTCAAATTTTTCAGATTTACCCTCCCCCCCCATCTACCCCAAAGAGAGCGGATCCGTTCCGATTATGTCAATCATCTATCTGGGACTTGTGCTTATTTTTCCCATCAAGTTTCATCCCGATCCCTCCACTCTAAGTGTTTTCCAAGATTTTAGGTTCCCCCCTCCAACTCCCCCCAATGTCATCAGATCCGGTCAGGATTTAAAATAAGAGCTCTGAGACACAATATCATATCAAACATCAAATTTCTGTTCGTTTTAAATTTTAATGTTGCTTCTTACTTTCAGTTGAAATTTTTTTATTTTATTTTATTTGATTTCTGATGGTTTTTTAAGAAATACCAGGAAATCTGGCTACAACTCTACGGACAAATCCGCACAGATTTATTCTCTTAGACAATTCAAACCCGGTGAAAATTTACCCTGGAGTGAGTCGGCAATGAGAAAGTAATACATAAGAAGAATTTTGGACAGAAATTCTGGCATGCTCCCCTAGTGTAAAATTTCTCCTGAAAAATTTACCCCCTGTAAAATATCCTCCCCATGGAAAATCATCCCCGTGGAAAATCCACCAGCAGACCCCCCCCCCCCGAAAAATGTAGGTATACTTTCCAGCAAAAATGATATGCGTAAATTGGGCAAATTTATCAATTTAGACTTTACCCCACGGGCAGTGGGTGTCATGATATCTCCAAAGATATAGTTGTTTCGGTCTTTCAAGTATGCTGAACAAAATGGCTATCTCAAAATTTCGATCGGACCATTTTGAGAAAAAACAGGCGCAGGAGGCGGTTTAGTTGCCCTCCAATCTTTGGTCATTTAAAAAGGACCCTAGAGCTTTTAATTTCCGTTAAAATGAGCCTTCTCGCGATATTCTAGGACCACTGTGTCGATACAATCACCTCTAAAAAAAACAACAAAAAAATAAAATAAACACGCATCCGTGAACTTTATTCTGGCAAAAAATATAAAATTCCACATTATTTTAGATAGGAGTTAGAAACCACTACAGTAGTGTTCTCTGATACGCTGAATCTGATGCTGCAATTTTCATTAAGATTCTATGACTTTTAGGGTTTTTTTCTTCCTTTATTCGAAAATCAGGCAAATTTTCTCAGGCTCGTAAACTTTGATGGGTAAGACTAAAGTTAATTAAACTCACATATTTAGAATCAGCATAAGAATTCGATGCTTTTTATATATCTACTGGTACCAAAACCCTGTATTTTAGAGTTGTGCTTACTATAGAGCAGTATCGCTCCTGTTAAGAGCGGGAACTAAGCTGGCAGAGGTAGCTTGAATGTGACTGGTATGAAGAGAATTTATTTTTTTTGCAATTTTTTATTTCATTTTTTAAGTATCAATTTTTTAATTATTGTTTAGCAATGCGTGCAGGGACATCTTCATTCGCCATTTCGATCGTATCATTATATTTGTCGGTATAACCGTCACAAAATTTTCCCACCACCACAGTGAACTCCCAAAGTAATTTTGGTAAAAACTATTAGGGGATCTTCAATGTGTAAACAGTTCGAAAACCCATAGAGAGGCTAAATTAAAACAAATAAACTATACAATCTCTTATTGATTGTTAAGCAAAACTTGTGTATTCAAAGTATATACAGCATAATATGCATTTTGCGTCGGCAAATATTTCAATTAAGGCAGCGAGTACAACAGAGAACTTCCAAAGCTGTCAAATTATTCAACTACCAATTCAACTGTTGAAAGTAAAAGCTCTAAGAAACAAAAAAACAAACGGAAATTAAAAGCTCTAGGGCCCTTTTTAAATGACCAAAAATTGGAGGGCAACTAAACCCCTTCCCGCGCCCGTTTTTTCTCAAAATGGTCCGATCGAAATTTTGAGATGGCCATTTTGTCCAATTCAACTCGTTAAATTATTCAACTGTCAAATTATTCAATTATACAAATTATTCGACTTCTTTTGATGTGATCATTAATCTTTTCCAAGCTAGAATAAGCAAGAATATTTTTACGAACTACCCTTTCCTGATGTTTAAAAAGAAAATTCTGCTCCGTTCGATCAAAAAAAAAAGACTTCACACTTTTTAATGATGTTAGTGTCACTAAATCTCAATATATATACCGGCACAAAACAAGAAAAGTTAAATGGTATTTGTAGGATTTCCGGGAAACAGAATATCGGTTTTTAGTTTTCTGTCGTTTACTCAGATCTCTCATCAAAACCATACAAGTTATGGCAAGAACAACCAGACAATTCTGAATAGTTTGGCCAAACAAGCTAAAACAGTTTGTAATGGAAGAGATAAGGTAACTTTTTTAGGTACCGAATCCCGTTAGAAGTTTTCTTCTTCTTCCTTCTTTTTGCAGCACAGACACCGAAATTATACTCTTACATGTGAAGACAGATGTAACTGGGGAATGAAATACTTACGCTGAATATCATAATACTTCGCTTCTTCAATTAACAAATCAATATCTTTTGTATCCAGAGGTAGAAATAGTTTTCTATTTCTCAAGTAGTTGAGAATGTGCCGAAAAGCCTTTCCATCTCTGTCAATAAAATAATGTTGCTTTAGGCTATCTAGCACTATGGGTATGGTACCATTAAACATTTTGGCAAGTTTCGACTCTGGGAACCTAAAATGAAGTTAAAATAAAGTAATAATGAAAAAACAAACAAAAATACATTTGTGCCTACAAACTCATGCACGAAGTTTAAAAAAATCAAATGCTGAGCTCAAAACACCCGGGCTTTAGTGTTGTTTTAATTAAACAGAAACATATGCATAAACTTCCCGTTTCAACGCCTTTTGCTTCCTGATTCAAAGAGAAGAAAAGCTGCTTTCCCAAAAATTTCCATATTTTGTGCAGATTATCCAAATATTTCAAATTCCTTTCTAATCGAACAACTTGAGCAAAATCAACAGTGGACAGGTTTTCCAGCAAAAAAGTTTCCAACGCTTTTCTCTCTGAAGAAATTATAAGTCGTTTCTGTTTTTTGTCCTTAATAATATGGATTAAGGTTTTTAACTGTAGTGTATGGGCAAATTGCGCTTTTTTCCGGGTGTTTAAATGTAATTTATATCTTAAAGACTTGGGAATAAGGTTTTCATTTCTACGGGATTCTACAAATTTTTGTTGATTGATAATATTAGCATGTTTTTTACCTAGACTAATAAAATAAAAGATATCATAGGTCAACTGCTCCTCATAGGCTAGACGAAAATAGCGACGAAGACCACACTGCCTTTCCATAACAAACAAATACAAAGTAGAAACAATAGGGAAAATCTTTTCAAGACAGTGGAAATCAATTCTGTGAATATTTCGGCCCTATGTCCAAGGGCCGTCTTCAGCACAATACGAGAACAAAAGAGAAAATATGTATATATAAATAAACTTACATTAAATTGTGAGAACTAAAACTAAACAATGTAATTTAAAAACTTTTTTAAAAACAGCCCTAGCATCCTAACTTCAACGAAGTTCAACCACGACTGACAAAAAGAATGAAGTGAGAATATAAACTCATTCAAATTAAAGAGAACAAAGTGATTAAATACAATTTCTCAGAGCCAACCTTGCTTTTTTAGCAGCCTGTCTCAAAGGCCTTTTCGTAGCTGGTTCAGTACTATTATAAATCGGTTTAGTAAAATATTTTGTTAGATCGTTTTTAATTAAATTTGAGTATAAAGAATTTAGTGAGTATTCCCCTAAGTCCCCGTTCAAAGAAATATTATTATTTATTTTGAGATTAATTTCGATTGATTCTCGAACTACCTGTTTTATCCCCAAATCATTACTGATGAGTGAAGATTTTTCAAAAAGTATCGTGTCGGACGGATTATCAAATATATGCCAACCTAAAGCAGAATCAAAGCAGTTGTTGGAACTATTTGAAATTAATTCCTTGTCTATGTCTTTTTTATGCTGTTGTAACCGTTTTTCTAGATTCTGATGGGTCCTGCCGACATAGTAATTTCCACAATCACAGGGTATTTGATAGACCCCTCTTTGGTGAGTAACTGGGGTCTTATCTTCACCAGAATTAAAAAAATTAATGATTTTAAAATTATTAGTAAAAACTACGTACAGATTATTTTTTGTGCAAATATTTTTAATTTTGTTGTGATCTTTGGGATATACGGAAGATAGACACTATTTGAGGGCTTATCAGTAGCCTCACATTGTGAAGTATCTTCTTCGATTTTACAAGAATGTATTTTTATTGTACGGTTAATTATTTTATTGACAAAAGGAATGGGGTATCCATTACCAAAAAGAATATCTCTAATAAAGTTTATTTCTGCATTTATTTACGAATCGGAGCAAATATTTAGGGCACGATCAATGAGGGAAGTTACAACTGCTCTTTTAACTTGTGGAGGGTTATTTGAATTAAAGTGAAGTTATCTGTTGTTTTGTGTTGGCTTTTGATAGATAGTAAAATCCAGTTTATCAGCATTACGAATAATTAACACATCTAAAAACGGTAGTTTATTTTCAATTTCAACTTCTAGGGTGAACTGCAAATTTCGGTCATAAGTGTTGAGATGATCTAAGAAGCCCCGAAGTTCAGCTTCCCCATAATTCTAAAGTGAAATTACGTCATCCATATAACGACCCCAATAGACGTGTTTTAAAAAATAAGAATTTAATGCCCAATTTTCAAGGTTCTCGACATAAATATTTGCCAGTAGCCCGGATAAAGGTGCCCCCATGGGTAACCCATTTTTTTTGCTGATAAAAAGAATCGCGAAATTGAAAATACATGGAAAACTTATTACAAATTTTAACCAGAGTCATTAAAACTTCACAATCAATTCCCGTCGCTGAAGCCTCGATTAAGCGGTAATTTTCTTCTATTTTGTTTTTTAATAATTCCTCAGAAATAGTCACATCTATATTTGTATACATGGAAACAATGTCAAAACTACTAACTATTGTGTTTTCTGAAATACTTGTGTTGCTAAGTTTTTCAACCAAATCTACCGAATTACGAATACAGGAATTTTGAGAATACAATAAAGGTTTGAAAGCTGTGCAAAGCCATTTCCCAGTATTGGCAGCGAGGGCTTTAGTACACGCTACGATAGGTCTTAAGGGAATACCCTGTTTATGTATTTTTGGTAAACCGTAGAGTTTAGGACAGAAACTACCACGGGGAAAAAATTTATTGTATAATTGTGGGGTGACTTTACCATTTTGTTTTAGCTTCTTTAATTCATTTATAACATTATTAGCAAACTGATCAGTAGGATCATGAGTTATTGTTTTATATGTAATTGTGTCATTTAAATGCAAAATAATTTTGTTGTCATAGTCTGTCGTATTCAAGACAACAAATGAATCAGTGCTTCCACTTTTTTTTTTCAGAAAATCAGTAACGACTCCAAAAAAGTCGGGAGATTATCGGGAGGTTTTTTTTTTAAGTCGGGGAAAAATTAGGAGGTTTTAAACAGCTGTTTTGTCTCACAAACCAGTTGTATTGGTGGTAAAAATGTCAGTAATAGAGAGACAGAACAAAGTAGAATCGAAAATATGTTTTAGAGTCTTAAGTCCGGTCTTCACCTCCCGGAACTTCCGGAATCTGGGCATCTCGAATCTGGGCTTCTTCTTGCATCTCGAATATGAACCGGTCCAAAAGTATATCAAAATCATCCGGAATTAGGGGCTTTTGAACTTCCAGATTTCCGGAATTTTGAAGTTCAAAAAAAATCTCGGAAAATCTGGGAACCCAGATTCCGGAAGGTGAAGACTTGTTATTACTCCAAAATCAACTATCAACAAGGAACAATGTTTCTTTCATACAAAACTTATGCAAACTAAATGGTTTTATTGAAAGTCATCTAAAACTACTTGTTCACATAATTAGAACTAGAATTACGAATACGAGTAACAGAACTCAGGCAGAATTTTCACTGTATCACACTGCAGCTAAAACTACTTGATCACATAACTTGAACTAGAATTATGAATCCGAATCACAGTCAGAATTTTCACTAGATCACACTGCAGCTAATCCTGATCGTCAACGGTATTGTTTGCTCTTTCTGGGGCCAGACGAGCTCGCGCTAAAGAAGCCGATTTCAAGATAGCGGCACTAGCTTCAGTAGCGGTTGCGGAAGCAACTACGCCTTTCAGTAACTGCCTCATGCTCCCATCTACGACCAGAGACTGAGGTGTCACCTTAAACCTACTCATGCCAAGTTTAGTCTGAAGCGTTAAACTAATCGTAACTGTCGACAGGCAGTTACGTTTGTCTGTTTTGACGTCCTTCAAAGTACTAAACAGTCTCTCCGCTATTACGTTCGAAAACGGCATATAAGTCTTATATACATGACAAAAGTACAAACGTGTCCACTGCAATGCGCTCTGACTATAAATCTCACTATCAACACTCCTGACTTGCAGGGTTCTCTCAAAATATAACATAACAAGACCAAAGGTTTCGATGAGATCCCATAAATGTTATATTTGATCCAGACAATTGCGTCTTGTAGATCCGGTCTTCGTCAGACTCCTTGAATATCTGTACTATTTAATATTTGACCAATGACTGGTCTTCCGAGAAAACAAAGTTCAGGTTTGGATTCAGCATATGGTTTTTACCCTATCTTCGATCAAAGCTTCCTGCCTTGCTTCTACCAAATATCCGTTTTCGGCCAGATTCCCGGTGAACTACTTGTCCAGCAAAAACTAAACCTCAAAATAAATTAGGTACATCCCCCTTATCTTATATCGAAACTCTAATCAACTTCAGATAAACTTTAAACTTAAAAAAAAAAAAAATCAGGTTTTGGCCGATTCCGGGCGAACTATTTGCCTGGCGAGCCCTATTTGCTCTCCTTACCACTATATCGAACCTCTTATTAACTTTATCGGCATATAGTTAATTAGACATATTAGACGATATTAGACATATCGGCACTTTGAAAACAGATTTGTCCCTTTGAAAACAGATTTGGTATGGCTGGCTTTGGCCTACATCATAAAATCCATCCTCCTATCCTCCTATATTGTGAAGCAGAGCAAAATAACACTAGACAGTAGCGCCAAGACCTGGAAAAAGTGAGACACACTCGAACAGCAGCCATACTAGCACCACTAGCGATAGTGAACGTCCCTACTGAAACTCAATCGGTCTTGCACCAGCGCTGGCTCCAATAACTTCATATTTTGAACAAAGCAAAAAAAGATACGACCTCCCCAGTTTCCTCGACGTGTGCAGACCGCATACTACCTTTACTAGAAATTTCTAAGCCCGCATGTTTGTCTCGCTTTAAATGTCGCAAGCGTAGTGGGCGGCGCTATGAGTATGGCCCGTTTGCAAAGCAAGGAAAGCATAGTTCTTGACCCTACTCCCTAGTGTTATTTTGCTCTGTTGTGACTTGTGAAGCCGATTTCGCCGACACTCGAAATCGTTATTTTGATATAGGCTAGGCTAGTAGTCTGGCGAATACCGGATATCTATAAGACCCGTAAGAATAGTGTATTCGAATTTGTACTATAGAATCCTTGAACTGGCAACGGGTTAAGAATTGGTTTCAAGTTAAAACATGTTATTTTGGTAAAGAAACAGATCATAGAAGCAGAAAAGCCGCCTACTCCCTAGGACAGGTCAGTAGCCTACTTCTTGGGTTGCCCACGTGCAGGGATGTATAATTGTCCAGTTCCAGTAAACTTGGTACTTACCCTAAAAAAAATCCTGTCACGTAAGGTAAGCCACGTCCTTATTGTACACAAATTATCCAGTAGAAATGAACTATCTGAGTTGACTGATCAGATCAGATGAAGTTATGAACTGAGAATCAAATCAAATCAACCCATTTTCGAACACAACAATGGTCTCTCACGGGACAAGCTGCCGACTAGGTCATTAATTAGGGTTCGCAGTTGACTTCCGCGAATCAAACGCGGCCGGCGGCTTTGAAATCCCCCTTTTACGGGCAACAAAGACATATTTTGCATTCTGCCAGACAATTACGAAAGATCAGAAACTTCAAGTTGGACAGAGCTCAATTCAACATAAATCGGGAGATTATCGGGAGGAAATTTCAGTCGGGAGATCTCCCGATAAATCGGGAGGAGTGGAAGCACTGAAATGAATTGCTTGTGTCTGCTTTAGTTATTATAATAGAAGGATCTTTTCGGAGATTAGATAGTATTTATGTCGTGTAAATTTTTCGGCTGTTATAAAGGGTATTTATAAGACCAGATCTAATTTCATCAGGGTTAGAAATAGAAGGATAGTATTTATGCAAAGCGGACTCTAGAGAGGAAACTATATCTGCCACAGGAACCTGTTTCGGTAGAAAAGAGAATTTTGGACCTTTTTCCAATGTTTCGATTTCCTGGGGTTCCAATGTTTTAGAAGAGAGGTTAACAATAGCAGGCCCAGGAGTGAATCTTGGAGAATAAATACGGTTTCTCATGGAAGATTCATTTTGCAAGCCTTTCAATTTTTTATAGAGGCGTTCATTCGACAAGCGAAAATCGTGGCTAAACAAATTCCTTTCTAATCTAACAACTTGAGCAAAATCAACAGTGGACAGGTTTTCCAGCAAAAAAGTTTCCAACACTTTTCTCTCTGAAGAAATTATAAGTCGTTTCTGTTTTTTGAGCTTAATAATATGGATTAAGGTTTTTAACTGTAGTGTATGGGCAAATTGCGCTTCTTTCCTGGTAGTTAAGTGTAATTTGTATTTTAAAGCCTTGGGAACAAGATTTTCATTTCTTCAGTATTCTAAGAATTTTTGTTGATTAATAATATTAGCATGTTTTTTACCTAGACTAATAAAATAAAAGATATCATAGGTCCACTGCTCCCCATAGGCTAGACGAAAATAGCGACGAAGACCACACTGCCTTTCCAAAACAAATACAAAGTAGAAACAATAGGGAAAATCTTTTCAAGACAGTGAAAATCAATTCTGTGAATATTTCGGCCCTATGTCCAAGGGCCGTCTTCAGCACAATACGAGAACAAGAGAGAAAATATGTATATATAAATAAACTTACATTAAATTGTGAGAATTAAAACTAAATAATGTTATTTAAAAACATTTTTAAAAACAGCCCTAGCATCCTTACTTCAACGAAGTTCAACCACGACTGACAAAAAGAATGAAGTGAGAATATAAACTCATTCAAACTAAAGAGAACAAAGTATCCAGGAGTGAATCTTGGAGAATAAATACGGTTTCTCATCGAAGATTCATTTCGCAAGCCTTTCAATTTTTTATAGAGGCCTTCATTGGACAAGCGAAAATCGTGGCTAAACAAATTCCTTGAGCATAATCTAACAACTTGAGGAAAATCAACAGTGGGCAGGTTTTCCAGCAAAAAAGACAAAAAGAATGAAGTGAGAATATAAACTCATTCAAACTAAAGAGAACAAAGTGTCCAGGAGTGAATCTTGGAGAATAAATACGGTTTCTCATCGAAGATTCATTTCGCAAGCCTTTCAATTTTTTATAGAGGCCTTCATTGGACAAGCGAAAATCGTGGCTAAACAAATTCCTTGAGCATAATCTAACAACTTGAGGAAAATCAACAGTGGGCAGGTTTTCCAGCAAAAAAGACAAAAAGAATGAAGTGAGAATATAAACTCATTCAAACTAAAGAGAACAAAGTGTCCAGGAGTGAATCTTGGAGAATAAATACGGTTTCTCATCGAAGATTCATTTCGCAAGCCTTTCAATTTTTTATAGAGGCCTTCATTGGACAAGCGAAAATCGTGGCTAAACAAATTCCTTGAGCATAATCTAACAACTTGAGGAAAATCAACAGTGGGCAGGTTTTCCAGCAAAAAAGACAAAAAGAATGAAGTGAGAATATAAACTCATTCAAACTAAAGAGAACAAAGTGTCCAGGAGTGAATCTTGGAGAATAAATACGGTTTCTCATCGAAGATTCATTTCGCAAGCCTTTCAATTTTTTATAGAGGCCTTCATTGGACAAGCGAAAATCGTGGCTAAACAAATTCCTTGAGCATAATCTAACAACTTGAGGAAAATCAACAGTGGGCAGGTTTTCCAGCAAAAAAGACAAAAAGAATGAAGTGAGAATATAAACTCATTCAAACTAAAGAGAACAAAGTGTCCAGGAGTGAATCTTGGAGAATAAATACGGTTTCTCACCGAAGATTCATTTCGCAAGCCTTTCAATTTTTTATAGAGGCCTTCATTGGACAAGCGAAAATCGTGGCTAAATAAATTCCTTGAGCATAATCTAACAACTTGAGGAAAATCAACAGTGGGCAGGTTTTCCAGCAAAAAAGACAAAAAGAATGAAGTGAGAATATAAACTCATTCAAACTAAAGAGAACAAAGTGTCCAGGAGTGAATCTTGGAGAATAAATACGGTTTCTCATCGAAGATTCATTTCGCAAGCCTTTCAATTTTTTATAGAGGCCTTCATCGGACAAGCAAAAATCGTGGCTAAACAAATTCCTTGAGCATAATCTAACAACTTGAGGAAAATCAACAGTGGGCAGGTTTTCCAGCAAAAAAGACAAAAAGAATGAAGTGAGAATATAAACTCATTCAAACTAAAGAGAACAAAGTGTCCAGGAGTGAATCTTGGAGAATAAATACGGTTTCTCATCGAAGATTCATTTCGCAAGCCTTTCAATTTTTTATAGAGGCCTTCATTGGACAAGCGAAAATCGTGGCTAAACAAATTCCTTGAGCATAATCTAACAACTTGAGGAAAATCAACAGTGGGCAGGTTTTCCAGCAAAAAAGACAAAAAGAATGAAGTGAGAATATAAACTCATTCAAACTAAAGAGAACAAAGTGATTAAATGCAATTTCTCGGAGCCAACCTTGCTTTTTTAGCAGCCTGACTCAAAGGCCTTTTCGTAGCTGGTTCGGTACTATTATAAATCGGTTTAGTAAAATATTTTGTTAGATCGTTATATATCAATATAATATAGATAGATATATATATGTTTTTAACTACGTAAAACTTGAGAATATACAACATTCTTCGCTGTCCCATTGTTTGTGCATATAAATAGATTGTCAGGTTTAACGACTCTTGAACATGCAACATATAACTGTCCATGGGAAAAACAATCCGTATTCAGATCTATACCGCATTTTTCTAATGACTTCCCTTGAGCTTTGTTGATGGTGATTGCTAATCGAATATTCCCTGTGTCCCCGTCGTAATTTATATATCCCCCCTGTGTCCCCCCGGCGTCCCTGTTGTAGTTGTTTCCTTGTGTCCCGGTCGTCATTTATATTCGAGGAATAAGAACAGCCTCACCCTCAAAAGGCCCTGTCAAGATTGACAAGATTGTTACGCCTATTTTTAGTTGTAGCACGTGTGGTGGAAACCCTGGGAGATCGAGGGAATTTAAAAATTCAGATGGATAATTAACCGCTTCATTTGGTTCCAGAACTGTGTCAAGTGTTTCGAATTTCCTCGCAAATCTCACAATGATTGCTCCAGAGCCTCGAGCGACTTTTTGTGTGCCACTGTGCACTCGTCCAAAATAATAAGCTTGCATTGCGGCAATACTTTACCCATCCCAGATTGATTTTCGATTTGGGCACCAAACGACGTCATTTGGACACATGAGTTATATTTTCTTATGTTTAATAAAAAAACGCTTAGATTCTGACGTAGTTCCAGTAAGCAAAGTCTTCAATGGCTCTGGTGGTGCAGCCAGTTGAGGAAGTTTAACTTTTTCTGAGGCGCAACACATTCCAATTGTTTCACCATTAAATTTCAAGGCCTTGCAATAGGGACAAATTTTAGACATAGTCCCGATTTGAACACATCTACTCAAGCTATAATCATCGACTGGGCTGTACCTGAATGCCATGCGATAATTTTCACGTTGCTCTTGCGCTTTCTTTTGGCATTATCTCTTTAAGCCGCAAGCCTGTTTTCACGTTGTTCTTGTGATTCCTCAGCATGGTTTTTCGGCAATTTCTTTTTGAGCCGCAAGCCTATTTTCACGTTGCTCTTGTGATTCCTCGGCACGATTTTTTTGGTAATTTCTCTTTGAGCCGCAAGCCTGTTTTCACTTTGCTCTTGCGATTCCTCGGCACGATTTTTTTGGTAATTTCTCTTTGAGCCGCAAGCCTGTTTTCACGTTGTTCTTGTGCTTTTAATTAACTCTTTGAGCAGCTTCCTCGGCTGTTTCTTCTGTCATTGTAGGATTTATACTAAAATTTCTCTTTGAATCGCCCCCTTATATACTTATAACGACGTCATATACAAAGCCTTATATACTTGTAATGACGTGATATGCGTACTAACAAAGAAACATACAACTTATTTTTATATATATACTAGCTGTTGGGGTGGCGCTTCGCGCCACCCCAACACCTAGTTGCTGGGGCGCTTTGCGCCCCCCCCCCAAGCCCCCCCGCGCACGTAAGTCGTTACGCGCCATATTAGTTACGCGCCATTGTAGCTGTGTCCCACCTGTGAATAGAGATAGATATAAATATATATTTTTAACTACGTAAAACATGCGAATGTACAACATTCTGTGCATATAAATAGCATTTATATTCCCTGTATCCCGGTCGTCATTTGTGTCCTGGTGTCCCAGTTTGTATTTTCTCTTTGAGTGTCCCGGTCGTCATTTATATTCCCTCTGTCCCAGTGTCCCGGTCGTCATTTGTATCCCGTCGTCCCGGTCTGTAATTTCTATTCAAACAATCCCTGTGTCTCGGTCGTCAATTATATATCCCGCCTGTGCCCCCGGCGTCCCCGTTGTAGTTGTGTCCCTGCCTCCCGGTCGTCATTTATATTCCCGGTCGTGATTTGTGTCCGGGTGTCCCAGTCTGTAATTTTTCTTTGAGGTTCCTGGTCGTCATTTATATTCCCTCTGTGTCGGTCGTCATTTGTGTCCCGGTCTGTAATTTATCTTTGAGTGTTTTTTCTTTTTAGTTTTTTTTAGTTTTTTACATTTTTTCAGTTTTTTTTCTTCTTTATTTTTCAGCGTCACTATGAAGTACATATCGCCGAACCTTTGTTTTTTAACTTAAATCTGGTAGGCATTGATGACCTTATCCAAGTCAAAATCCCAAACCCAATCATCATCGCTATCATTTTCAGTTTTGATATGTTTTGACTCTCGCTTTACAGGTGGATTTTCATCTAACTGCGCGGTTTTGCGTTCTTTAGCCGCAAGCCTGTTTTCTTGCTGTTCTTGTGATTCCTCGGCACGCTTTCTTTTCTTACTTTCTCTATCAGCTGCAAGCCTGTTTTCTTGCTGTTCTTGTGATTCCTCGGCACGATTTCTTTTCTTACTTTCTCTATCAGCAGCAAGTTTTTTGGCATAGACTCTTTGAACAGCTTCCTCGGCTGTTGCCATTGTAGGTTCTTCAGTCATTTTACAATTAAACATTTTTCCGTGAACGCATGTCTTAAATACCATTAATGACGTCACCGAAATAGCAAAAATGACGACAACTAACTTCATGACGTCAGTCGACACAGAAACATGACGTCACCTGACAGACAGACACACAGACAGACAACTTATTTTTATATATATACTAGCTGTTGGGGTGGCGCTTCGCGCCACCCCAACACCTAGTTGGTGGGGGCGCTTCGCGCCCCCCCAAGCCCCCCCGCGCGCGTAAGTCGTTACGCGCCATATTAGTTACGCGCCATTGTAGTTGTGTCCCTATGTCCCACCTGTGAATATAGACAGATATATATATATATATATATATATATATATACTACTACTACTACTAATAACTCACTGCAGCACCAAACCGCCTGAGGCCAACACAGCTACGCACGCTCCTCCTCCAACCTAATCTATTTAAAGCCTCCCTCTTTACACCCTCCCAGGAAGTTCCCATTTCCTTTAAATCCTTATTTATGACATCCTCCCAACCCAGACAAGGACGACCTGCTTTCCGTGTAGCCCCAGACGGTTGGCCAAAAAGGACAATCTTCGGTAATCTGTCATCCTTCATCCGTAGAACGTGGCCTAGCCATCTCAACCTTTCTTTCATTATAGCCCCAGAAAGCGGGATTGAACCACACTTTTCGTACAACCTACTGTTTGAAATACGGTCAGTCAGCCGGGTACCCAGAACAATCCGTAGGCAATTTCTCTGGAAAACATCTAGTAAATTTTCATCTGCTTTTCGGAGTGTCCATGCTTCAGAGCCATATTTGACCACTGTCATCACTGTAGCTTCCAATATTCTAATCTTGGTTTGTAGGCTTATCTTTCTATTCTTCCAAACTTTTTTTAACTGTGAAAAAACACCCTGAGCTTTAGCTATTCTACTTTTAACATCTTCACTGCTCCCACCATCTTTACTAATAATACTACCAAGGTAACTGAAGCTCCACACCTGATCAATCTTTTCGTTACCTAAGGTCACCTGTTCATCTTCACTTATTCCTAACCTTAGTGACTTAGTCTTCTTAACATTAATTTTCAAGCCTATTTTAGCACCCTGAACTCGTAAAACCTCTAAAAATTCATTCATTTTGCTCACACTTTCATCTAATATGCTTAAATCATCAGCATAATCTAAGTCCAGGAGCGTTCTTCCTCCCCATTTGATTCCATGGTCTCCAATTGCCTTTCCTGTGCTCCTTAAGACGAAGTCCATCAAAATGATCCATATAAAGGGGGATAGAACACAACCCTGCTTAACTCCTGATTTAATACAAAACCAGTTGCTAACTGGTATATATATATATATATATATATATATATATATATATATATATATATATATATATATATATATATATATATATATATATATATATATATATATATATATATATTATATATATTATATTATATATATATTATATTATATATTATATATATATTAGCAATCACCATTCCCTGAGTCACCATCGTCATTTATATATCCCCCTGTGCACCCCGGCGTCCCCTTTGTAGTTTTGTCCCTGTGTCCCGGTCGTCATTTATATTCCCTGTGTCCCGGTCGTCATTTGTGTCCCGGTGTCCCAGTCTGTGATTTCTCTTTGAATGTCCTGGGCGTCATTTATATTCCTTGTGTCCCGGTGTCCCGGTCGTCATTTATATCCCCCTGTGCCCCCCGGCGTCCCCGTTGTAGTTGTGTCATTTATATTCCCTGTGTCCCGGTCGTCATCCCGGTATACATTCGTTTTTGAATTGGTATATGATGAAATAAATTTTTAATTTTGTCCCTTTTTTTCCTTTTAGTTTTTTTTTATTGGTTTTGACCTTTTTTTTAGGTTTTTTAGTTTTTATCTTTTTTCTTTTTAGTTTTTTTTTGAAGTTTTTATCTTTTTAGTTTTTTTATTTTTATTTATATTTTTTTAGTTTTCTTTTTCTCCTTTATTTTTCAGTTTTTTTCCTTTTTTTAGTTTTTTTTTTCTTTTTTAGTTCTTTTAGTTTTTACCTTTTTTTAGTTTTTTAGATGAAAATTTTTTTTAGTTTTTTCCTTTTTTTCTTTTTAGTTCTTTATTGGTTTTTACCTTTTTTTTAGCTTTTTTAGTTTTTTTTCGTTTTTTCTCTTCTATTTTTCAGTTTTTCCCTTTTTTTTAGTTTTTTTTTAGTTTTTAGTTTTTTTAGTTTTTTACCTTTTTTTAGTTTTTTTTAGTTTTTTAGCTTTTTTATTTTTTTTATTAGGTTTTAGTTTTTTTTTTGTAGTTTTTTTGAAGTTTTCATCTTTTTAGTTTTTTTATTTTTATTTATATTTTTTTAGTTTTCTTTTTCTCCTTTATTTTTCAGTTTTTTCCTTTTTTTAGTTTTTTTTCTTTTTTAGTTCTTTTAGTTTTTACCTTTTTTAGTTTTTTTAGTTTTTTAGATGAAAATTTTTTTTAGTTTTTTTCCTTTTTTTCTTTTTAGTTTTTTATTGGTTTTTACCTTTTTTTTTAGCTTTTTTAGTTTTTTTCGTTTTTTCTCTTCTATTTTTCAGTTTTTTCCTTTTTTTAGTTTTTTTTTAGTTTTTAGTTTTTTTTAGTTTTTTACCTTTTTTTAGTTTTTTTAGTTTTTTAGCTTTTTTATTTTTTTTTTTAGTTTTTAGTTTTTTTTGTAGTTTTTGCCTTTTTTTAGTTTTTTCAGTTTTTTTTTAGTTTTTAGTTTTTTACCTTTTTTAGCCACGTCACCTGATCCACAGATCCACAGACAACTTATTTTTATATATATAGATAGTTAACGCCATCTCACCAGACATGCTAGACTTCAGTGCCCCATGGGAAAAACCCCTTTGTCACTGAGGAGTGAACAAACGTGGGAGTTACGTAGTGACGGTGCACATATGGGTGTTATGTAATGGATGCACAAATATGAGACGTCACGTAATGGCAGCGCACAAGTCAGGTGGTACAGAATGACAGAATACACGTGAGATGTGACGCAATCTTATACGTGGGTGTTATGGAAGGATTGGGAACACACGTGGGTGTTACGTACTGGCAGCACTCCTGTGATGTTACATAATGACGATCAACACGTGGGATATTACATAATACTTTAACAGATTTCATTTTCTTCAGGATTTCATTTTCTTTCAAGGCGTTTTTCTCAGGGAGCCTTTCAAGGCGAGAAAGACATTTACCATGCTGACCTTGATTGCTAGGAGTCAACATAAGAAACGGTAATTAGGATTTTTTTTCATTAAGTTTGAACGATCAATTCTTGTGTAAACGAATATTTTTGCATAAAAATGCCCAAAAATGTAATATGTGTGAGCTATGAAATTGCAAGTTTCCGCTGTTCAAATGAAAAACAACGGTCATTTTTTAATTTATTAAACATATTTTTAAGGAAAAGACTTGAGAAACCCTTAGGTGTGATAATGTGTGCCAGAAGGGTATCGTCGAGGCGGGGGGGGGGGCTAGTACATTGTGCCATGCTGGCCTCAATTGCCAGGAGTCAACACAAGAAACGCTAATGGAAATGTTTTCATCAGGTTTAAAAGATCGATTCTAGGTAACCGGATATTTTGCATGAAAATACCCCAAAAAATGCCACATGTCTGAAAAAGACTCTATTAGTAAAAAAAAAATGCGCTAAGAGCAACCCACAATGTTATCAATAATTCTAGTATGCGAGACAGGGATCCCTCGATGCGTTGAATAGGCTATCATGTAGAATGTATTAACCGAATCCAAATACTAGAAAGGATTTCATGGTCCAAAAGTCCAAGGCACAGTTCCATTGGACAGAGATTGCCCTTTCAAATCCTAATGCGGACATAAAATATGGAATATAAAGGTTTCCTGAGAAAAACACATTGGAAGAAAATGAAATCATGAAAAAAAAACGCTTTAAAAAAATCCCGAGGAAAATGACATCTCTTAAAGTATTATGTACCATCCAAGGTGTACATCGTCACTAGGTAGCACCCATGTGTGCGCTGTCATTACGTAGGACACACGTGTGCCACCCCTCATTACGTAACACCCCACGTGCGCGCTGCCATTACGTGACGACTCAAGTGTGCGCCGCCATTACGTAACACTCACGTGTGCATAGTCATTACGTAGCACTCATTTGTACCCCCCTCAGTTACAAGCGGGGATTTCCCCACGGAGCCTTGAAGTATAGAATGTCATACGAGATTGCGTCATTCCCAACAAATCTACTAAGTCACGTAAGATTAAATCACCCCCAATAAACCTAGCAAGGCACATGTAGAAATCCTGAAGTAAATAAACCCCTGAAGGTTTTCCCACACCCCCATAGGTTTTTAAGCGTAAAAACCAAGGAAAACCTGATTTAGCGGGAAATTGTAAAAGAAAAGTGAAAAACTGAGATTTAGCTAATTGTAGTAATCAAATTTTACCGTTTGCAAAGGTTTATAATTAAACTCTCGCTCACTAAACCTTAACAAACTAAAAATCATTAGAACTTGAATTGTAGCTGAACTAGCCCTGAATCTAAAGTTTCATTATAAATAGGCCTGGAACTAGCTAATTTCCAAAATTAGAGTTAGATAAATACATTTATTAGTAAATTCTCATTTTGAAGGTCCATTAATGAACTATATCCGCCTGTTTTAGAAAAAGAAGTCTAATATTTTGTCCACAAGAGGGTGCCGTGTAACCTCAAAGTAAGCTTTGAACTATAGAGGTGAAAATACTCTATACAATATATTCTGCATGTTAAATTGTTTGTTCATTTGTAACATACAGACAACATTAAAAGGTATAGATAGGGTAAGGCTGGTAAATAGGAATTCATTTTGAGGGGGGGGGGGGGGTAAAGCCTAAAAATAGCGAACTTGAGGATTTTTTTTTTTAATGAGAAAAAAGAAATCTTGGATTGCATATGCATTCTTTCAAATTGCTTATGAGAGTAAATGTAACTCAAATTTTGGAATTTTGATGTCCAAGCGCATCATAATAGTTCTGGAACAACATACACACCTCCAAGCCAGATATATAAAAACATTCCATTCTTGCAGTCGACAAAATTTGACAACGGAGGCACGATTTTCGAAGTAGCTGTCTAAGCCAGCTATATAAGCAGCAACTACATTCTTTTCAATTTTATTACATATACTATATTTTGCTGTCCATGCAGAGGGTTATTAGTTTTCCTGTATATGTACACAGAAGCCAAAAACAGCTAAATAAAAATCAGCCTATGTTTTAATGTGTTCAACCGTTAATTATTCGAAATTGGAGTGAAATTCTTGACCACTAATACAATTTAAAAGCAAGGTGAATGCTCTCAAGTGTGTCTTCCCTAGAGAAGAAACTCGGGAATACCTCGTTTTATTATGTCCCGAGGCGAATGTCGCATTTTATCGTCAACTGCCCTGAGGATACAACTAAGGGATAAAAGGAATTCCTCCAGGACGATCATTATCTTGGATGCAATCTCGACCGAGGATTCCCAAGGCAATGCCCGGGTCCTTAATTACTGTTGAAGTAACCCATTTTTAAATGAGCTATCTTTCGAAGCGACAGCACGTTCTAGTAGTTTAAGGAAATTGCCTTTGGCCGTAAGAACTTTTCTTGCTGATGCTTCAACAAGGATTTTCTATCCTATCTCATAAATAGTATCTAGTATTTTAGCATTTTTCCGTAAGAAACAACCTGCTTCTTAATATACATATAATGCATATATATATATATATATATATATATATATATATATATATATATATATATATATATATATATATATATATATATATATATATATGTATATATATATATATATATATATATATATATATACATATATATACATATATATATATATATATATATATATATATATATATATATATATATATATATATATATATATATATATATATAAGCACTAACTAAGAACTACATATAATGCATGTAACTGCATACAATGTATATATATATATATATATATATATATATATATATATATATATATATATATATATATATAAATATATATATATATATATATATCTATATCTATATATATATCTAGCAAAAATTGCTAGAACACCAGGACAAATTTAATTGCTCCAACAATATACAGATACAAACATTTATATTAAACCTTCGCTGATTTAACAGTAAAATGCTTGTATTTTATTGTTAAACGTGAGCGGCTAGCATTCCCCACTAGCTACATTTTCTGTCTTGGATTCAGGCATTTTATTGTTTTTTTATCCATTGGGGAGAGGGAGACTATCTATAGTCAAAATTTATATTCTTTGAAAAAACATACTCTTCTTCTATCTTAAAGTTATCATCTGTTGAAAACCACAGAAGAAAAAAGTAAAAAACTGAGAATGTTTATTTAAATCACATGTAAACATAACTTATATTCTCGGGCTCTTAACAACAGAGAAATGTATAAACTGAATGTCAAAACCAGTATATCTATGAAACGCCAAGCTTTTATTGTACCTAAATTCTGAAATTCCATTGAGAATTATAAAGAGCTTGATCTAGACTAGAAAAGTAATGTTGAGTTCCAATGGTGTGATTTTTGATACAGTTTCTAAAGTATTCACAGTGCGCCAGCACCCCGATAAAAAAATAGTTAAACTGGGAGGCTACTTTGTCAAAATGACAAAGTAGATCATAACAAATGACAAAGTAGATCATCTGATCATAACAAATTAATACCAAGACACATTCATCACCAAAAATGGAATTATGTTCCTATTACGATATCAAGGAGGAAGAAATGAAGATTAATCTGCTTAATTTATAATTTTGGCAGACCAAAACATGACTGAATCAGTTGTTTAAGTGATTATACAGTATTTGGGAAAAATGTGGACATTTTAGACAAAAATGCTTCCTACAACCAAACAAATTTTTTGTTTCTTTATTCCCTCTGTTTTCTCTTAAATAAAGCAGGTCGTTCCTGAATGGCATTAAATTAAAAAAAAAACAAGTTTTTTTAGCTGAAAGTAAGGAGCGACATTTAAAGCTTAAAACGAACAGAAATTACTTCGTATATGAAAGGGGCTGCTTCCTCTTCAACGCCCCGCTCTTTACGTTAAAGTTTGACTCTTTCTCTCAACTCTGCTTTTTAAAACAGTAACAGCTTTTTAAAACAGCAGGGCGTTGACGAGGAAGCAGTCCCTTTCATATACAAAGCAATTTCTGTTCGTTTTAAGTTTTAATGTCGCTCCTTACTTTCAGCTAAAAAAACTTGTTTTTTTTTATTTAATTTTCTGAACGTTTTTGAATCAATGCATGTTTTGATTTTGGCTCTCCGCAGATGAATAGTTAACACGAAATTTACAAGTTAATTTTTTTGGCTAAATGGCTTTCTCATAGTTTTGATTGAATGGTTTTGAGAAAAAAAGGAACGGGGGAGGAAGCCAAGTTGCCCTGTGATTTTTTGGTTACTTAAAAAGGCAACTAGAACCTTTAATTTGTTTCGAATATTTTTATTAGTAAAAGATAAACGTAACTTATAAATTAGCTTACGCAACGAACTTTTGTAATCTCATGTTTTTATTACATATATGACGGGTTCACCCCCTCGTCAGTACCTCGCTCTTTACACTAAAGATTAAATTGTGTCCCAATTCATTAAGAATGACCCCTGAATCACAAAAACCGTAGAATAAATAGTTGAAATCACTAAAAATACGTTAGCGTAAAGAGCGAGGTATTAGGAGGAGGTGAGCCTTTCATATGCGTAATAATTACTGCGTTTTTAGTTTTAATGCAGCTCCTTACTTCCAGTTGAAAAAACTTTTCATATTTATTTTTTCATTGTTTTTTTTTTAAATAATGCTTGAAAATCCTGCGCTCCCTTCATAGAAATTTTCTTCTCCCATGACAAATTCCTCAATGGAAAGTTCCTCCAACATATCCCCCTCTTTTCAACCCCTCCCCAGCCAAAAAATCCCCCTGAAAACGTCTGTACACTTTCCAATAACCATTACTATATGTAAGCACTGGTCAAAATTTGTAACTTGTAGCCCCTCCACGGGGACTGTGGGGGAGTAAGTCGTCTCAAAGACATAGTTATATGGTTTTTCGACTACACTGAATAAAATGGCTATCTCAGAATTTTGATCCGTTGACTTTGGAAAAATAATTAGCGTGGGAGGGGGCGTAAGTGCCCTCCAATTTTTTTGGTTACTTAAAAGGGCACTAGAACTTTTCATTTCCGTTAGAATGAGCCCTCTTGCAACATTATAGGACCACTGGGTCGAAACGATCACCCCTGGGAAAAAAAAACAAAAAAACAAACAAACAATTAAACACGCATCCGTGATCTGCCTTCTGGCAAAAAATTTAAAATTCCGCATTTTTGTAGATAGCAGCTTGAAACTTCTACAATCTAAAATCTATGATACGCTGAATCTGATGGTGCGATTTTCGTTAAGATTCTATGACTTTTAGGGAGTGTTTCCCCCTATTTTCTAAAATAAGGCGAATTTTCTCAGGCTCGTAATATTTGATGGGTATGACTAAACTTGATGAATCTTATATATTTAAAATCAGCATTAAAAGGCAATTGTTTTGATGTAGCTATTGGTATCAAAATTCCATTTTTTAGAGTTTTGGTTACTATTGAGCCAGGTCGCTCCTTCCTACGAACTGTTTGACGGGAGGGATGTAATAATGAAAAATTCAATGGAAATGGAAACCTCTTGGCAAGGTTTAAAGAGGGATGCTTTGAATAAAACGAGATGGAAGGGGAGTGCGCGCAGCTGTGTTGGCTCGGGCTTCTTGGTGCCAAAATGAATTGTTAGTATTAGTAGATCTAACCTCTGAATCAATCATCAGTTCTAATCTAGAGCATAAATGATAAAATACATTCGCAGTGCGAGATATGCATTTGGGATGATTACTGAAAAATGAATACAACATTCCTTTGATACAGCTAACCGTATTAATATGTTTATACCCTTTATATTGGCCTTATCCTTTGAAGATCTCTCCAGAAAACAAATAAATATAAATGACTATTGCCTAATTTAATACCCTCAGACGAATGTTAATGAATGATCGGGCCTACTCTATTTGTTTTCCGTTTCCAATATTACAATATCTAATTAAGAAATGCAAGGGTTTCTTTTTTCGATATTTTGTGTTATAGTTATTTCCATGAAAGCAAATTGATGAAAAAACTTATCTGCTTTTTAATTTTTTGATGGTTAATTACTCAACCTTTTTTTTCATTCCTTATCTTTTTTGTAATATCTTTTTGTTGACTAAACACCTAAAGCGATATTCTTTAATGTAATATAGAATAAATCTGATTGAAAACAAGCTTTATTTCCTTCCTTTGATTCGTTTCCTAGAAAACTTAAAAAAAAACTTCTAAGCAGCTTACTTAGTTAGTGTTTCCAAGGACGAGGTGTAAATTGTTCCTCCTACATCAATATGAACTGGAGCACTTGATTTTGTTGCCACAGCAATACACGGGATTCCGAGGGTTTTCGGTTGAACTGCTGCTGCATACCCCACAGGCGAAGATGGTCTCGGCGGGAAGGAACTTGTTGACATATCTTTGAAAATAAACCGAAAAAGGAAGAAATAACACTTTTCAAGAATAACTGTAAAAAAAAAAAAAAATGGACATTCAAAGAAGCTTTTAAAGATAGAAGAATATCAGAATAAAAACTATTTTTTGCAAAAATGTTGTCTAAACCCTGGCAAATTGACATGCACGCAGACAAATTATTTTGCCGTTTTTAAAACAAAAGGGCGAATTTAATACTTCTTAGTGATCTAGGAAGTGGGAAAGGTTATATTTGCTACACACCGTTTTCCAGGATTAGACTACAAAGCTTCATTATTTCAGTAGTATCTTTCAGCTCAAATGTTACCTGACATAATTGTTTGGCAGCCTTACCCTTTTTTTATTATCATCAGCGGTCTGCTGCTCAAAACGGTAAGGGATGAAAAATGAAAAACGATTTCATTATATGAATCGTGAAACTGGGATGGCAAGTTCTTAGGAAATTTGAGAGGCCTCCAGTAATTTTCCTGTAAAATTGTGAATCATTGTTAAGTAAAACGTAACTATTCCGATACCAAAAGTGAATTGTCACATACAAGTCTAACTTGGTAGGAAGCAAGAGTAAGAGTCGCACTTTTGACTTCGGTAGTTCGGTCAAAAACAAAGGTGTCAGTTTTGTTCGTCGCTTCAACTAAACAAACATGAGAAAGTTAAAATTAAGGTGTTTCTCACTCAAAATTACGATCAGGCGCAGTTTATCCTTAGCAATTATTTATACAGTATAATTTTTTATATATATTTATCAACCGGCAGTTTGGTGTCTGCACGCTACTTATTCTCCCGACTCTGTTTAAACCGGTTACAACTAACTAATAATACACTGAATCAATCCTGAACAATCCGAGTGGTTACTCCCCTGGTCTAATTTATGCATTCTCAGGCGCTCCGATTACAGCTGCATCTAGTCTTTTGAGCAGAATTTTTGACTTCAGAACACAAATATGTAAATTATTTGAAGGGACTGCAGCCAGTAAGTATATATTAAAGAAATAAATTTATGATTGTTGAATAGAATATTTTTGCTCTATTTTTTGATACCCCACAACACAAGTGTAGCAAGCTAAAATGCAAACCCAAAACAGGTTTTATAATTATTTTGGAATTATAAACAAAATAATTGTCAGCTTTAAGGTTTGATTAGATCAAAATATTAACCAGATTTTATTCTATCTTTTAAAACAAAAACCGCGGAAATCATTAATTCAGGAATGTCAAGCAAACTCCAAATGTTTAATATGCGAGGTATAGGAAGATTCCTTGAGAGCCCGCCCTGCATTAAGGATTGCCAGCCAAGGTCATTTCTAAACGTCGGTTATTCGAATGATGCGAGCCTACATCCGTTTCGGATATTATAATATTTTCAATTATCATGTTTTTTAAAACAGTACTTCGCCAGCAAATCTTCAAGATTCTGGCAGGGAAATAAGTTTCTGTTTACTCCTTGTTCAGAGGGCCAGGAAAATTGTATAGCAAATATTTTTTGTTAAACGAGCATTAATTTTATATATATGTATATAAGTATTTTCTCAAAAACGGAACTATATTTTTGTTTCTGAAAATTCGCTTATTAACATTTTACTGTGTGAAAAAAAGATCTAAATAGGTCACAACTTTGGGAAGATTGGTTCTCCCCTCCCAGCACCCCTAATATGATTTTGTTAAATCGTCTGCTAACTGAAATTAGAGACCCAACAGCCAGAATGTTACCCTCAAAGTTGACAGTTGGACAAGGGTGAGTGAATATTAATTCGGTCATTACTGTTCTTAAACATCCCGACCTGGGCTAATTTTGCATTGTACTTGATCTCCTATTCGCATCAAATCTGTATGCAGCCATTGCTTAATAAATTAGCTGCTTTGCAGGTCAATTCAACCTTGCTCTTTAATAGAACGGGTCAATTGAACTTTGAGTGATCTTAGCAAGAAATTCAACTACAAATGTAGTTATTTAAGACTGGATATTTGGTAAAGTAAGTTTGCTTTTTATTTGTGTAGTTCAAGGGCAGCAAATCTCGAATTGACTAGGCAAAAAATTAAATGATTGTCCATACAACTAAATCGACAAGAATTGCACAAAAATGCTTTATCTTTTGTGAAATAGGGTATGGGGGAATTGAATTTTGTGTCAGTATGTGAGACATCCTTGACTGTGAAATCGAAATAGCTTATTGGCTTATTACTTTACGAGTGTTTCTATGTCAAAAATTTGCTGTTTTCCGTTCTTTACATTATAGTTTTGTGTGAGAGGTTTTTTCACTGGGTGACTTGCCAAATCTATAAATCGTATTTATTCTTACATAATTAGCAAAAATCATAAAATAAATCGAACAAAAATCGTCCGAATTTACTTTAATGTCAAAAACTGGCATTCAGTCGAAACACTGTTGAAAGGCAAAGATATACTATTCTTCATGAATATGGGTAGATCAGTAAAATCAGGATCGTCAATACCGTCGTCCTTGAGGATGGACGGTGACTTTCACAACTGGAAAACTGGAATTTTATGTTCTGCCAGCTCTTTCTTCCTTAATCGTACCCAGTTCCTCCCACTGAAGTGGGAACTCATCTCACCAACTCCCTTAATATCCATCACACTGAGAAAGTGTCTGATTATGCCGAAATGAAGGATCAAACAGGTCGTGGTAATGAACTGTAGTAAGGAGCGATCCGGCTCAATAGTAACCGAAACTCTAAAAAGTGGAATTTTGATACCAATAGTTACATCAAAAGAATCGCATTTTAATGCTGATTTTAAATATACAAGTTTCATCAAGATACCCAGCGAAAGTTACAAGCCTGAGAAAATTTGCCTCATTTTAGAAAATAGGGGGAAACACCCCGTAAAAGTC
This sequence comes from Artemia franciscana, assembly GCF_032884065.1. Classification (NCBI taxonomy): domain Eukaryota; kingdom Metazoa; phylum Arthropoda; class Branchiopoda; order Anostraca; family Artemiidae; genus Artemia; species Artemia franciscana. The sequence continues at coordinate 28,412,121 of NC_088877.1, forward strand.
ATACAATCTTAACACACCATCAGATTCAGCTCCTAGTTTCAAGCTCCTATACCAAGTTTCAAACTCCTATCTACAAAAATGTGAAATTTCACATTTTTTGCCAGAAGACAGATCACGGATGCGTGTTTATTTGTTTTTTTTTCCCCAGGGGTGATCGTATAGACTGAGTGGTCCTAGAATGTCTCGAGAGGGCTCATTCTAACGGAAATGAAAAGTTCTAGTGCCCTTTTTAAGTGACCAAAAAAATTGGAGGGTACCTAGGCCCCCTCCCACACTCATTTTTTCCCAAAAGTCACCGGATCAAAATTCACCATAGTTGAAAAACCTAATAACTATGTCTTTAGGGACGACTTACTCCCCTGCAGTCCCCGTGGGAGGGGCTGCAAGTTACAAACTTTGACCTGTGTTTACATATAGTAATGGTTACTGGGATGTGTACAGACGTTTTCAGGGGGATTTTTTGGTTTAGGGGGAGAGTTGAGGGGGGGATGCGTGGGAGGATATTTCCATGGGGGAAGAGAGTTTCAATGAAGGGGGTGCGGGATTTTCTAGCATTATTTGAAAAAACAATGAAAAAATAAATATGAACAGTTTTTTTCTACTGAAAGTAAGGAGCAGCATTAAAACTTAAAACGAACAAATTTATTACGCATATGAGGGGTTTACCTCCTCGTTATACCTCACTCTTTACGCTAAAGTATTTTTAGTAATTTCAACTATTTATTCTACGGCCTTTGTGATTCAGAGTGTGATTTAAGTTCTAAAGCTTAAAGCTCACAGTCACTATAGCTTAAATGGAATATTTAAGCTTTAGTGTAAAGAGCGAGGTATCGACGAGGGTTGAACCCCCTCATATACGCAATAAAACATACGAATATAGAAGTTCGTTAAGTAAGTTAATTCGTAAGTTACGTATAATTTTTACCAATGAAAACCTTTGTAAAAGATTAAAAGTTCTACTTGCCTTTTTAAGTAATCAAAAAATTGGAGGGGAACTTGGCCTCCTCCTTCACTCCTTTTTTCTCAAAGTCTTCCGATAATTGCAATTAATTAATATGCAAATTTTGTTTTAATTATTTATGTGCGGAGAGCCAAGATCAAAACATGCATTAATTCAAAAACGTCCAGAAATTAAATAGAAAAAAACAAGTTTTTTTAAATGAAAGTAAGGAGCAACATTAAAACTTAATACGAACAGAAATTACTTCGTATATGACAGGGACTTTTCCTCCTCAACGCCCCGCTCTTTACGCTAAAGTTTCTTACTGTTTTAAAAAGTAGAGTTAAGAGAAAGAGTAAAACTTTAGCGTAAAGAGCGGGGCGTTGAGGAGGAAAAGCCCCTGTCATATACGGAGTAATTTCTGTTCGTTTTAAGTTTTAATATTGCTCCTTACTTTCATTTAAAAAAACTTGTTTTTTTCTATTTATTATAGAATGAACAGAACCAAACAAAGCATTTTACGACGACAGCCAGTGTAGCATCCGAAGCAATGACTCTTCACTGTTCACTCTATTTTACAGCAAAACTAGATATAAAACACAAGGCGAGGTTTCTTTGAAGGAGTCAACTGTTTTGAAGTTTCTTAGGTTTGAGAAATCCAGTTCAAAGACCGGAAACGGAAAGATCGTCTTTGCAATAGTTTTGACTTTTTTTAATTTTGACTGCAATAATTTTGAACTTGACTTTAAGATCAGTCAAAGCTGCAAAAAGAAAAATTGAAGCTGCTTCAATTGCCAATCATCGAGCAGCGAACGGGTATAGAAATACTTGCGCAGCTACTTCACAAAACTTTTTCGATTCACGGAGACTTCTTGCGCTGTTCGAACCCATGTGTAAATGCTATTTTGGGTCGGCAAATTATTTTATTATATGGTGAGTACTCTGACAACTAGCATTTCTTTACTACTAACTTAACCTAAGAATGGGCTACTGTGTCTAACTTTGCTGGACCAAGATTTGCGTATTTGCTGACACTTTCACTACAAGATGTAGTGAAAAGTAAGTGAAAAAAAAATGTAGTGAAAAAAAGGATCAGGGATTTTGCCGGGGGGATGGTTTCAATAATCATTAATTTTTTTGAGCAGGGATTTTACCGGGGGGATCAGGGATTTTGCCGGGGGGATGGTTTCAATAATCATTAATTTTTTTGAGCAGGGATTTTGAGCAGGGGATTTTGCCGGGGGGATGGTTTCAATAATCATTAATTTTTTTGAGCAGGGATCAGGGATTTTGCCGGGGGGATGGTTTCAATAATCATTAATTTTTTCAAATCCCAAAAAAGGATCAGGGATTTTTTTTTGGGGGGGGGATGGTTTCAATAATCATTAATTTTTTTGAGCACTACTGATTCAAACTGTCAAACAAAATCTTTTCTTTATCACTGGCCCCCAGCATTTTTTATTATAATTATTTTATTTTTTTAAAATAAAAAAGTATTTTATTTGATACATTAAAATAAAGTAACTATTATTCGGCTACACACAGTAATTTGTCTCATGGTTGGTTATTTTTGGTTCTCGAATAAAAATTCTTTGCACGAAAACTTGAGAAACTGCTTTTCACTCCCTTGTGAATCAACAACGGTGTAAGATACACCTGTTTTTTTCAAGCAAAATAAAGCACATTTATTTTTTTTGAAATTATTTTTTGGTAAATTATTGATGCCACTACAATGAAGGATTTCCTAAGGACGGTAGGAAATCCCTCCTTATGTAGGAAGTGCAATAAACTTGTTAGTTGTAATATTTTAGGTTTTGTACACTTTCTGAATTTTTTACTATTATAAACATAGTATTCATAATTGGTAAAATTGAAATTTTAAGAATTCTGATAGGGTATTAGAGTAATCGTTAGCTTGAGTGTAGTAGATCAGTAAGTACGACGAAGCATGATTGTGAAGATGGCGGGTCAATGTGAAACTAATCTAGGATTAGTTTTTTTTCTAGGTTGAAGAATCTAAAACAGAAAAAGTATCCTGGAGCATAGAGAAGAACTTCTGGAAGCTCAATTAAATTATACCAACAAACAAACAGCACAATAAAAATTTGATGGCCGTCAGGGTCAAACGTAAAGCTTTGACACTTCAAGTGACTGCAGAAAAGTGATTATTTTAAAATCACTTGTGTGAATAGGCAGCGCGGTGGCGGAGTGCACCTGGCATTTTGACGGTAAATCATATCAGTCCAGTTTTGTCAAGAAAAAAAAATCATTCAATGATAATTTATTGCACCCCCTGGCATTATACGCCCCTAGGCCCGGGCCTATTGGTAAATCCGGGCCTAGTAGCAGTAGTAGTTTTTACCTGGTAAGACAGTCCAAAGTAAGTGTCCGTGGAACTTCAGCATTTGGATCTGAGAAAAAGCTTACAGGGTTCAACAAGGATAAGCCTTATACATACTTACTGATCTTATACTGTTTAGTACTCTTTCTTTAAGTACCTATTTGAAGCATCTCTGATTGTCCCAAGCATCTAAAGTTTTGCCCGAACAAATTGATTTTTTTTAATTTAATGATCATATAGGCCTCTCTGTTCACATGAATATATCGAATCTACAATGTGCCGCAGTTTTTCATTATCATAGTATGTATTACCCCCCCCCCCCTCCATATAAAATTATTTTTCTGCTTTTGCTAATGTTACAGCAAGAAGGGCAAAAAGCCCCCTTGGCTTGGGTATGCTTTAATTTTGCGCATTTTGACTTTCGTTTACGGGAACGTAAGCAGATTTACCAGACAAATCTGTCGGAAAAAAGGAGAAGAAAAAAAAATCATCAAAATTCTCAATGTGACATGTAATTAGAGTTATGTTAGGGTTTCTCAGAGTTTTTGCATGACGTACTCACAAGGTTAACCGTTACTGGTTTAAACTCAATAGCTTCTTTACGAAGAAATACCCAAAAGACGAAGAGGAAGAACCTCGAAAATACACATTGTCCTTAGTCCTTTAACGACTCAATTATTACTCAAGTTTAATATTAGCAATCGAAAGTTACAAGCCTGAAATATTTTCCCCATTAAAAAAAAGTGGAAAAGTACCCCAAAAATATCAAGTGTTCTTGATGAATAATCACACCATCAAATTAAGCACATCAGAGATTCCTAATGTAGTTTTCAAGCTTCTGCGTACAAAAACGTGGAATTTTGCATTTTTTGACAGAAGCAAGATCACGAATGGGTATTTATTTGTTTTGTTTTTTGGTTTGTTTTTCCCAGGGATAATACTATCGGTACAGTGATTCTACAAGCTCGGGAGAGGGCTTTTTTTTATATCAAAAATCAAAAGTTCTAGTGCCCCTTTTAAGTGATCAAAAACATTGAAAGAAACCTACCCCCCTCCCACGCCACTTTTTCCCGAAGTCTAATGACCAAATTTTGATATACGGTAGCCATTTTGTTTAGCGCAACCGAAGGATCTAATAACTATGTCTTTGAGGATGACTTGACCCCCCACAGCCTCCGGTGGAAGAGCTGCAAGCTATGAACTTGGCCCATTGTTTACATACAGTATTGGCTAATAGGAAGTATAAAGATATTTTTCTGACGGGGTTGAGGGGGTACACGGGAGAATCTTTACATAGAAGAATTTTTGTGGGGGAAGAGTATTCTTAACGGAGAGGGAGCTGAATTTCCCGGCGTTATTTAAAATACGACATAAATGAAGTTAGAAAACAAAATAGCGTTGTTATGTTGGACATTGCTCAACATAATGCCGTTCAGCAGACTAGACATAATGTGAACAAAGTTTCTCAGATGAAAGTTAAGAGCAACACTAATCCCGCATATAAGGGGAGAGCTGTCACCCCTTCAACACACCATAATGTACACTAAAGTTGACCCTTTCCAACAAAAGAACAAATAGTTTATTGGTTTCGCGCACGGGAAATGAGACAAAAAGCTAATTTATTTTCTCACAACACCTCGAAAGTGGAAGTGCATGATTCATATTTGCTTTCAACAAAAATATTTTCAGCTTCAGTGTTCTAAAAGTGATCTATAAATAAAATATTTTCAAAAATTACCTGGCTATATATTCTACTTTCTAAAATGCTTCTGTTAAACACTAGCTAAAACTGAGTATAAGGAGTGCGGGGTTGAGCGGACAGCTTTGGGCCTCAGTTTTCTGTTCATTTTGAGCTTTAATATCGGTCTATACTTTCTTTTGAGTTGTTTTACTCTATTTATAATCACGAGGGAGTAATTAGCGTATGTATTAGTGTAAGAATGTTTCAGGTGGATAATCCTCATAAATTGTAAATAATAAGGATATATATAAATTACAGAAAAATATTGCGTTTATCGGTTTCGTTTTTACACAAAGATAAGATTAGCTGTATTTATCCCATTTTGGCTATAAAGCTGATATTTGTCTCCCTAGGCCACTACCACATGTAAAAAAAGGATTTCCATCCCTAGAAAATATACAATCGACTCTTTCAAGAAAATAAACAAGACTCTTTCCATAATTCGACCCGATCCTCAAAAACTGAGTTAGAACCTCTATCGAATAGACGTCTGACCCTGCCATTACCTGTAACAAGTAAATTATCAACTGCTGCCCATCTCTGTTACAATTCCAAATATAGTTACCTAGCCTCGTGATAAATAGCAATGCACTTTTCTCTTTCCTCTAGGAAGAGCTAGATAGAACTGCCATTGAGATCTCCATTTCTACACATCCGTATAGAAAGACCACGCATCTAAGTTAAAGGAAAAAGCTTTTTCCATTACCTCGGAATCTAGCATACGATGTTAAAGCTGAGGTTCAACAATTTATTATGGCTTACCTACAACAAAATTCGGAGATATATAATTGACCATATTACCGTTTATCCTGCCATTCAGATTATTTCCTCTGTTACTCCCAATCATTCCTGGTTAATTGCTGTTATTCAATAATTCAAGAAGCCAGAGACAAATTTCGTATACGATATAGCAAAAAAAAATCATCTTTTCACACTGAAAAGTGTTTTTTTTTTCTTATTTATGATAAATAAAAGCGTAATATAGTATTGACGATGGTTTTGCAAGTGTGGACAATGGTGAGAAAATGAGCAAACTATTCAAAAATAAAGGCAAGCAGTGTTGATTCCGTCAAATTTATTTCCGTAAATTTATGATGGACCTATAAAACATACAGTGATGAAAAAACCTGTATGAACCTCTTGGGAGGTAGCCAAAGTACAAACTTTATTGAGGGTCAACTGGAGAGGTTTTCTTCATACGTCAGGATATTTTGACAGTACGATCACTTCCTATATCAGCCATTATACAAAGCCAGACCCAGTTGAAAGTGCTCCGGAGAACGTAGAAACATAAGCGACATTAGATTTTTTCAAGGGTAGACAAGTCAGATTTCTCATGTATATAATCCATATGCAATATAATCACGGCTCAGTAATGTTTGGTTACTACAATCTTGGTGCGTATAAAAGCTCCACCCATATCCTCGTCCATCGTAAATTCAGTGTATATTACCCTGGAACATGTATTTTGGCAGAATCTTTCCCAAAATGCCTTTCAAACCAACTTAGAGACTTCGAAATCTACTTGTAATTTATAAAAACATCTAATAATAACATCATACTACTAATTACCGATTTTATATATATCTATATATATATATATATATATATATATATATATATATATATATATATATATATATATATATATATATATATAGAGTTGAAAGGTCCGAATATTATGCCTCTGAGGATGACAACCCCCCCCACAACCCTTAGGGCAGGGGTTGTAAGTTACACCCTGGGGCATTTAAGGTTCATATAGAAAGGGTGATCGAATAAACTTCGGGAGCTCATTGGATTGGTGATCAGAAGTGATTGGAGGGTGGATAACCCCCTCCCCCCCTCACATTTTCTCAAAGTACATCTCATAGAAATTTATAGATGGCTATTTGCTGTAATAGAAATTTCGAAAAAGACTAATTCGATTGAAAATTGAAAGGGCTAGTGCCCTTTTTAACAGTCGAAAGTATTTAGAGGGCAACTAACCCCCCTCCCACGCCCACCATTATTCTAAACACATCCAATCAAAATTCTCCGATAGCAATTTTGTTCAAAGTAAATGAAAGGTCCAAACTTATGTCTTTGAGGATGGCAACCGTCCCAGAGCCCTCAGGGCAAGGGTTATAAGTTATACCCTTGGGGCCTATAAGGTGTATATAGAAAGGGTGATCGTATAAACTTCGGAGAGGGCTCATGGCGTTGGTAATCAGAAGTTCTAATGCCCTTTTTAAGATCCAGAGAAATCAGAGGGTGGATCCTCCCCCACAGCTCGTATTTTCCCAAAATACATCTAATACAAATTTTGAGATGGTCATTTGTTGTTGTAGAAACTTCATAGAGATCATTCGATTAAAAAATTGAACCTTCCCAGAGCTCTCAGGGCAAGGGTTGTAAGTTATGCCCTGGAGGCATATAAGGTATACATAGAAAGAGTGATCGTATAAACTTCAAAGAGGGCTCATTGGTTTGGTAATCGGAAGTTCTACTGTCTTTTTTTAAGATTCAGACTGATCAGAAGGTGGATGCCCCCCCCCACCCCTCGTATTTTCCCGAAATACAACTGATAAAGATTATGAGATGACCATTTGTTGTTGTAGGAACTTTTGTTGTTGTAGGAAAAGAAATCATTCAATTGGAAATTCAGAGGGATAGTGCCCTTTTTAATAGTCGAAAGTGATTGGAGGGGAATCAACACCTCCTCCCACGCCTACCATTTCCCCAAAACACATCCAATCAAAATCTTGAGATAGCCCTTTTGTTCAACATAATTGAAAGGTCAAGAAATTTTGTCTTTGAAGATAACAACCCCCCTCCGTAACCCTCAAGGCAAGGGTTGTAAGTAATGCCCTGGGGGCATATAAGGTAGATGTAGAAAGGGTGATCGTATAAAATTCTGAGGGGACTCATTGGGTTGGTAATCAGAAATTCTAGTGCCCTTTTTAAGATTCAGAGTAATCGGAGGGTGGATATCCCCCTCCACACCTCTTATTTTCCCGAAATGCATATGATAGAAATTTTGAAATTGTCATTTTTAGTCGAAGATACTTCAAAAAGAGCTCATTCGATTAGAAATTGAAAGGAGTAGTGCCCTTTTTAATAGTCGAAAGTGATTAGAGGGCAACTAACCTCCTTCCACGCCCACCATTTCCCCAAAAACATTCGATCAAAATTTTGAGATAGCCGTTTTGTTCCACGTGACTGAGAGATCCAGAAATTATGTCTTTAAGGATGAAACCCCCCGCCCTCCACAACCCTCATGGCAAGGGTTGTAAGTTATACCCTGGAGGCATACAAGGTTTATGTAGAAAGGGTGATCGTATAAACTTCGGAGGGGGCTCATTTTTTTTTTTTTTGATGAAGTCAATTATAGTTGACTTTTGACTTTTATTTACATAATAAGCAAAAATATAAAATAGTATACATATAAATTACTCCACTAGGGAAAAATTTAAATTTTGCTAACGCGTAGCGATCAACTACATGAACATTCCTAAAGACTTCCTAAATTAAAAATAATAACCGAAAAAACCTACATAAATGTTCCTAGAAGCATCCTACACTAATTAAAATTATAATGAAAGTAAAAAAAGAAAAAAGACAATTAGCTTCTCTCAATTTACCCAAAGGTAACAACCCTCATCCAAATACAACTCCCTTCACCCCAACCCCTTCAATCCGCTCCTCCCTCCCGCTCTATAACCCACTCCAATCCCCCCAAATAAAAAAAGCTAATTCCCCAACAAATCCTCTTCTAATTTTTTTTTAACTGTGGGAGGTGCTCAGCCTCTCTAACACTCCTAGGAAGTGACTTCCATACAGAAGGGGCAAGATACTTCAAAGTAAAACCAGATCTTACACTATTTTGAATATCCATAACCAACTCATCACATCTTCTTGTATCATGCTCATCAACTTCTAAAACGGTGAACTTCTAAAATATGAACTTCTAAAACGGTAAAACTCATTGAAAGTTTCCAGGACTAGATTATGCACATAATTAAACACAAACACCTCCACTTGATAGTCCTTTATCTGTCCAACATTGAGTAGCCGGAGAGACTTAAAGCATGCACTGGTGTCTTTAACATTTTTTACATACTTCCCAATTATTCTTGCTGCTTTATTTTGTAGAATTTGCACACACTTGTAATTAACATAAAAATTGCTGCTCCAAACTGAACATCCGTATGGTATATACGGGTAGATTATTGCAAAATATATCGTGCAAAGAATACATTCTGGCAGAATATGCTTCAGTCTTCTGAGGATGCCAACTCCGCTTGCAATTTTGGCGGAAATAATGTCGCTATGATGCTTCCACGATAGATTAGAATCAATATCGAAGCCAAGGTACCGCAGTGATTTCACTTGTAAAATAGGTTTTTCCCCTGATAGGACTTTATTACTTACATCAACAGAATCACCCACTCTACAGAATGTCAGTAAAAATGTTTTCTTTACATTCACGCACAGTAAACTTAAAATTGTAAACACATCTAATCTTTTGATAGCATCACTAGTTTTTACTATTTAATCATCGACTGATTTTGCAAATACTGTTCGCACAGTGTCATCCACAAAAGAAGTAATACATGTATTCTGCAGATAAAAGCGCATCATGTCAACGAAAACTAGATAAAGTAAAGAGCCAGCACAGAGCCCTGAGATACACCACACTTCACAGAAAAAAACGATGAGGCTACATCATTTAAAACGAATTTAAGGGACCTACCGTAAAGGTATTTCTCAAACCATCTTAGACAAACTCCATTAATTCCAAGACTTCTCGTTCGATGAAGCCATACTTGGTAGTCAACCGTGTCAAACGCTTTTCTAACGTCAATGAAAATAGACATAGGTACGTTGCCTGATTTTAATGCACAGTTAATACTTTGAACCAGGTGTTGTAATAAGTGCGTTGTGGAGTGACCCTTACGAAACCCAAACTGTGTCTGACTCAAAAGCCTATTCATCTGAAGAAAATTATAGAGCCGTTTATGCACCACTTTCTCCAGTATCTTTGAAAAGATGGGTCTGAAGTTTTTTATATCTGACTTGCGTCCACCTTTGTGAAAAGGAATGACCTTCACCACCTTAAACCGCACTAGAAAACTCCCCTAAATCATTAGATTGGTAACCAGAAGTTCTAGTCTCCTTTTTAAGATTGAGAGTGATCGAAGGGTGGACACCCACCCAAACCTCGTATTTTCTCGAGATAAAATTTTGAGATGGCCATTTGTTGTTGTAGAAACTTCGGAAAAAGCTCATTCGACTGGATCTTGAAGGGATTAGTACCTTCTTTATTAGTCAAAAGTGATTGGAGGACAACAAGCCCCACTCCAAGCTCATCAAATTCCAAAACACAGCAAATCAAAATTTTGAGATAGCCATTTTGTTTGGCGTAGTTGAAAGGTCTGGAACTTTTATCTTTAAAAAACCAAACCAGAACAAAAAACATAATTCTCAAAACAAAATACATTTGCAATGTTTTCACTTTTCTTACTTTCATAAATAAAAAAATATCGAAACTTTTTAGGAATAAATATCATTATATGTCAATTAAATTGTCAATCCACGGTCATTTTTTTGTTATTGTTGTTATTCTGTTTTTTTTTTCAGTAAAGTGCAAATTGTGTGCTGGTCTTGAGAAGGCATGTGAATTGTCAGCCCTACTCGTGTTAATTTTTGCTCGTTTTTTGAGTTTGACTTGGCTATTTATTATAATTTCTGTTCATTCTGAGTTTCATTTATTTATTGATAGTTATTTGTGGTAGTTTTACGCTTGGAAGATTAGTTGACTTTATTTTTGCTCAATCTTGGCTTACTTTACTTTACTTTGAAAAACTTGTTTCGTGGAAAAAGTGTTTTAAATAATTACAATAAATTACTGTGTCAAACTCAAACCGAGCAAAAATTAACATGAGTAGGCCTTATAACCCCCGTATTTTTTCAAGACCAGAGCATAATTTGCGCTTTACTGAAAACAAATTACGTTTTAAATGTTTTCACTTTTCTTACTTTCAATTTTTTTTTTTATCAAAACCTTTAGGAATAAATGTCAATTTATGTCAATTAAACTAACAATCCGGTCTATTTGTGTTTTTTTGTTTTTTTTTTAGCAAAGCGCAAATTATTGAAAAGACATGGGGGTTATCATCTCATATCAACTCATAATAATTCTTGCTCGTTTTGAGTTTCATTTATTTATTGATAGTGATTTGTGGTAGTTTTGCGCTTGCAAGATTATTTGAATTTATTTCTGCTCATTCTTGGCTTAATAAAGTTCTTCACTTTCCTTTGAAAAACTTGTTTTATGGAAAGTTTTTAAATTAATATTAAAAAGCACGCTACCTAATTCCACTGTTGCCACTGACCATTTTGTCACGAAATTTTTCAGAACTCGACAAATCACCATGTTCGTGAAAAATTCAGGCCCATGAAGATAAACTACAAAGAGAATATAAGCAAAAACAAGAGCTAAGAGCTCATATGGCACTTGTGACGATGTCGGAAAACCCAAGAGCCAAGAGCTCATATGGAATGAGCTCTAGCAAAATCCTAAGAATTAATAGATTGCTTTAAAAGGAAAATCAGAGGCTTAATACCGTTCGGGATTTAAAATAAGAGCTCTGAGTCACGAGGTTCTTCCAAATAAAAAATTCATTAAGATCCGATCACCCACTCGTAAGTTAAAAATACCTCAATTTTTCTAATTTTTCTTCTCCCTTCAGTACCTCAGATGTCGAATCAGGGAAAACGACTTTATCAAGTCAATTTGTGCACGCCTACCTGACACCTCCCTGACACGCCTACCAATTTTCATCGTCCTAGCATGTCCAGAAGCACCAAACTCACCAAAGCACTGAACCCCACGCCCTAACTCCTCCAAAGAGAGCAGATCCAGTCCGGTTATGTAAATCACATATCTAAGACATTTATAAGCGTTTTCCAAGATTTCCGGTTCCCCCCTCCAACTCTCCCCAATGTCAACAGATCTGATTGGTATTTGAAATAAGAGCTCTGAGACATGAATATCTTCTAAATATCAAATTTCATTAAGAATCGGTCACCCGTTGTTAAGTTAAAAATACCTCAATGTTTCTAATTTTCCAAATTAACAAACCCCAACTCCCCCAAAGAGATCGGATCCGTTTCAATTATGTCAATTTCGTATCTATAACTTGTGCTTATTCTTCCCATCAAGTTTCATCCCGATCTCTCAACTCTAAGTGTTTTCCAAGATTTCTGGTCCCCCCCCTATCCTCTCTGTCCCCGGATCCAATTTGAATTGAAAATGGAGCATCTGAGACATAATATCCTTCAATATATATCAAGTTTCATTAAGATCCGATCACACATTCGTAAGATACCTCGATTTTCACGTTTTCTGAGAATTCCGGTTTCCCCCTCCAACTCCACGCAATGTCACCAGATCTGGTCGATATTTAAGATGAGAGTTCTAAAGCACAAGATCCTTCTAAATATCAAATGTCACTAAGATCTGATAACCCGTTCGTAAGTTACAAATACCTCATTTTTTCTAATTGTTCCGAATCAGTCCCCCCCCCCAACTCCACCAAAGAGAGCGGATCCGGTACGGTTATGTCAGCCACATATCTTGTGTGCTTATTCTTCCCACCAAGTTTCAGCCTGATCTCTCCGCTTTAAGGCTTTTCCAAGATTTCCACCCCCCTCGCCCCAATGACACTGGCTCCAGTTGGGATTACAAGTTACGAGGTCCTTCTGAATATGAAATTTCATTAAGATACGATCCCTCCTTCGTAAGTTAAAAATACCTAATTTTTTCTATGTTTTTAGAATTAACCCTCCCCCCAACTCCCCCAAAAGAGAGCGGATCCTTTCCGATTATGTCAATCACGTATCTAGGACTTGTGCTTATTTTTCCCACCGAGTTTCATCCCGATCCCTCCCCTCTAAGCGTTTACCAAGATTTTAGGTCCCCCCAACTCCCCCAATGTCACCGGATCCGGTCAGGATTTCAAATAAGAGCTCTGAGATACCATATCTTTCCAAACATTAAATTTCATTAAGATCCGTTCACTCCTTCGTAAGTTAATGCCTCATTTTTTCTAATTTTTCAGAATTAATCCTCCCCCCAACTCCCCCAAAGAGAGCGGATCCGTTCCGCTTATGTCAATCAAGTATCCATGGACTTGTTATTATTTTACCCACCAAGTTTCATCCACTCTAAGCGTTTCCCAAGATTTTAGGTCCCCCGAACACCAAAAACAAGAAAAACAATAGGGAATTTTTTAAGACAGCGGGAAACAAATTAGAATGAATATTTCGGCCCTATGTCCAAGGGCTGTCCTTAGCAATACACATAAGAAAAAAACAACTAACAAGAGGATAAAATCAATAAAACTAAAATGAACAGTTTTTCAAAACAGTCCCGACATCCTTACCTCAGCGAAGTTCAACCAGGTCCTCCAACTCCCCCCAATGTCACCGCATCCGATCGGGATTTCAAATAAGAGCTCTGAGGCACGATATCCTTCAAATATCAAATTTCATTAAGATCCGATCACTCCTCCGTGAGTTAAAAATACCTCATTTTTTCTAATTTTTCAGAATTAAACCTCCCCCAAATTCACCCAAAGAGAGCGTACCCCTTCTGGTTATGTCGATCACGTATCTAGGACTTTTGATTATTTTTCCCACCAAGTTTCATCCCGATCTCTCCACTCTAAGCGTTTTCCAAAATTTTAGGCCCCCCCCCCCAATGTCAACACATCTTTGTCGGGATTTAAAATAAGAGCTCTGAGACACGATATCCTTCCAAACATCAAATTTCATTAAGATCCGATCACCCGTTCGTAGGTTAAAAATACCTCATTTCTTCTATTATTTCCGATTTAATTGTCCCCCCACTCCCGCTCCAGATGGTCGAATCGGGAAAACGACAATTTTTAATTTAATCTGGTCTGGTTCCTGATACGCCTGTCAAATTTCATCGTCCTAGCTTACCTGGAAGTGCCTAAAGTAGCAAAACCAGGGCAGACAGACCGACAGAATTTGCGATCGCTATATGTCACTTGGTAGATACCAAGTAAAGTATTTGGACAGCGTAAAACAATTCTTACTTCATAATATGCAGAATTATTGTAGCTTACACACTTGCTCTGGTTATAATTTGGCTATAATTTGACCCCCCGCTCTTAATATGCAAATCTATAACCCAAATTTGTTTCTAAAGTATGATATTTTCATCATATTTTGGTATATTTAATTAAGATTAACCTAACTTCAGTTCTCAAGTGTGACCATTACATACACAAGTACCAAAAAATAAAATGAGGAACATATTTATGACAACTTATCACAAAGCTATGGAAAGGAACTGGATGATAAAATATGAAGTACATTTATTAAATACGTGTGAGATTTAACGCGCTGTATTCTTAATGTGAATAATGACCTTGATGCTCTTTAGTAATGGCTTCTATGTCTGGACAAATATGAGATATCTGTTTTTATGGTTTAATGCTGGAAAGAGTAGAAAATCAAGCACAGATGAATGAGTTGAATGACGTGAGAACTGTTCCTGAAATATAAAGTCCACAAAATAAAAGGGGGAGATTATCAAAAAAGGGAAAATTTATCCAATTGTTCAGAAAATTCTACCGCATTTTGCGGACTATGTTGCCGTCATTTCTTGTATTCGCCATTTTTCGGTTATCACCTAAGATGTCATTCCAGAGAATAGATCGTTTTTTGTCGTGTTATCAGACAGAACATTATCGTTTTTTGTCTGACATTACGAAAATTGTTTCCATTATTGTCGTTGTTCTACGCATCTCGGTTTTCCTGTGTAATTTCGTTTGTTGTTGTAATATTTTAGTCTATTTACGTTAACGTTCTGCAAGCACAATCTTCCTTTCTTCATTGGCACATTCAGGGGGGCCGGCCCACCTAGATTTTTTTCTGGCATCCTCATTCCTTATTTTTTTTTTCTGTTTTCACTCTTTCTTTAAGTAAATTTGTCAATTTGGTCAATTACTGGCACCGTTGTCACATTACTCCCCGCCCTCCCCGAGGTTTTGCTCTAGAACAGCCTCTGCCGCTATTGCAGAGTGAAATGCATGTGCTTGCCTGTGTACAATCATCTAAGAATATGATTGACCAGATCTAAATCTCCCTGAAAACCATAAAAACAACGTCCTTGGTGGGAATAATTCCTTGTCCTTGGCGAAAAAAAATATTTTGATGGTGGCGGGGGGCCTCGGGGTATGAAGCGATAGCAAATTACATTTATGACACTTTTCACGACGAAATAAAAGAAAATTACTTACAATGGCACATATCAAGAATTATGATCTGCCTGATGACAGTAAAAGATAGTACCACTTTTTTTGACGATAATTTGAGAAGCTTTATATAACTAACTTCTTTAAATATACTAACTTTAACTTTAACTTCTTTATATACTAACTGTACCTTTTGCATTATTACAGCCAGACCAATTATTTTGTCTTTTTTATCTCTTCATCGTATTGTATTCTCCCTTATCCCCTAGACACTTGATTCGTCTTATTTCTTTTCCTATTCATCAGGCTGAGAATAGCGATCATAGTATAAATATATATGAACGGTAGCGAAAAGTCCTATACTCTCCATTGATGATTTTGAAACACGTCTAAACCACAGAAGCTAAACCACTGTTCATGACCTCGCCTTCGTGCACGCGCAATGACAAATATTTAGCGCATCACGATGAGAGACTATTGCTTGACGGTCATTTAATTCAGCAAGCATACTATGTGGGCAATGCAAAAGTAGTTGATTCTTAAGGACAATAGTGACATAGCCATTTCCAAAGAGCCTTTGAAGGACCAGCGTTTGGAGAACCAATAAATCAAATACAAGTCTTTATAATAGAAGCCTAAACATAAAACAATATATGCCATCAAAAGAGATACTTAAAATTCTGTAATGACTTAAAAAAAAATTATAAGTAACGTTCATCTAAAGAAAAATATAAATACAACCTTAAACATACTAGCACACAGAGGACTTTCCTCACTACTAGTTTGAATAAAACCTCCCTTAGAAATTTAGACCGAAAGTTTTGAGGTTTGTGAAACATATGGTCGTCTGCCCCCACCCTTCCCGTTTCCCAAAAAGTCAGACCTGCATTCACCAAGAACCTCAAATATGATTTCCAGTGGAAAATGGCGCATGCAGAACACTCTTCACGAGTACCGATTGATCAGTAACCTCTTCAGCTTCTTCTAAAGACAGAGCATCCAAAGCAAAGGATGTGTTCCCTGAGTTGATAACATTATGAGGAGCAGTGGTACAACTGACTTCTGAGTGATTAGACGAGATTGCCATCTTTAGTGTATCTCGTACCTAGAACACGATTCATGTTGTTCATCTTTGTTCTATCTCTCGTCAAATAGTGACAAAAATTGAAAAAAATACCTTTTTTGTCATTATACTGATCTAAGGAGCTTAAGGAAGGAAGCACTTGAAATAGATACAAGTAGGAAAGACTAGATGATAAAGTAGCTTAGAAGTAATTAATATTAGTAATGTTGATAAATATGTGTAGACTGGCACAGACCATTGTCATGACTATTCTTCCAACCGTCCCCTTTACAACTAACCAGCCAAAGGGAATGTCAGACAACAGGCATAAAAAAACATACAATCTTTTGTGAGGACCTTTGGAAAGATATTTTGCCCCCTCCCCCAAAGACAAAATAACAAATGCCCTTCCCCTATATAGGAAAATCCTGAGAGTTTCAACCTGATCACCCAAGCGTGAGACAATACAGGGTACACTTAACAACTACATATAAAATTCGTTCTCCTTTTAAAGAAAGCCATTGACTACAGGCAATCTCTTTAAACTCCGCACAATACTTGCCTGCTTTCTCCAGCGAAACCACTTGATCTTTGGATTCCGTCACCTGCTGCATTACGCAGTCGTCAGATTAATTACGGACACTTACCAATCATACAGGTGGATAGGTAAACTTAAAATTGCTTCCTTATAGTATAATAAAAGATATAAAGTCGAACTGGCCTATCATGACAAAAGCAAAGAGATAAATCTTAAACACGAAGATTCTCTTAGTAATAGGGAGAAAAACAAACAAACGAAAGTTTCACCAGTATCACAAAAAGGCGTCCTTGGCGCTGAATGAGGGAGAGAATTTAAACAAAACGACGTGAAAAAAGGAAATTAAAAAATAGCAAAAATCAGAAGATAATAAAAATAAATAGTCAAGCTAATATGTACAGTAGCTACTCCGAGCAAAAAATCAAGGAAGAAGAATATAATATATTCGATTCGAGTGCTCAGGTAAATACCCAAAGTCACTGTCCTGTGGTGGCGCAGTGGGTTTGACCTTAGCTTGGTAATACCGGACCCAGAGATCGAATTATGCTGCAGCAATGCACTGCAGGGCCAACGGAGGGACCTTAGTAGTCAAGAACCGTCGTTAATCTGATATTATTATTACCCAAAAGTCACTCATGTACAATCAATAAGCTACTCTTATCACAATGCAAGCAACTGGAACAAATAATCAGAATAAAGGAAAAAATTTGAAAATCCCGTTAAGAATTTTTTTTTTCTTTTTTACTACCATTCAATGCAGTTCTCCGTTTAGGTCTTATTTAGTCTCTTGGTTATTTTGTATGACCAAGCTGAAAATTTGACAAAGGGTTCTGTTTTTAAGATGACATCATAGATGGAATCAATACGTGCTAGAGTACCAGTGTCTCTATTGCATGCCATATCCACGAAAATGTGTTTTTCCTATGGCTTAACTGGTCCATTATGTAAAACCTTTATCATTAAAAATAACTGTTGCTTCTTTAAATTGTACAGAATGGCAAGGGTGAACAAAAATATGCTCTGCCAAAGCAAAAGAACAAGTTCTAGGAATCTTTCTAAATTTCAGAGCTATTCCTACGGCTTTGTGAGGCTCGATAAATTGTTCCCCATTACAGGTAAGTGGTCGGTCAATGTAGAATATACCATAAGAACAGGGAATAAATGTTACACACTGTATTTCCAAGATTACCAGAAGTCTTGTCCGTACCAGAATTGAAGTGATCTACCCACAGGACTGACCGATATGAAGCAATTTTGAACATATTTTGTTAAGTTTCTCGCCAACATCAGTTAAAGAGTTAGTCACAGCAACTGTAAATTTTAGAATCTTCGTTTTTTCCATGCTTCCTTTGTCCCTTCTTAACTATATCATACATGAATTTCATAAAATAAGAATTGCAAAATATGACGTCTCTCAAATACAATAGTTTAGAATAAAGATAATATGATAGAAAAATCCACTTAAGAAGCAGAAAGTAACCCTTAAGCTCTTAAACTAGCGGATATTCAAAATAAACTTATTAAATAGGGCATTAACTTCCTTTCCGAATTCGATATTTTCTATAGTTTCAGCGAGTAAAACAAAGTAGCAGGATTAAAAATTTCCGCTCCAGTCGATCGATTGCTTACTCATCACCACTTTAATTAACTACACTAAGGATTTTACTAATAAATTATTTACACTAGATTTTTGCGTCTACATGGAGCTTGAACAACTACATAACAGTATTTTAGCTTATTTATGGATCATTAGCAGAATAGAATCCTGTGCGAATGCTCAGTTGTTTACAAGGCTATAGTTTCCTTGAGGGGCGCCAATCCTTAAGTGGGAATAGTGATTACGACAAGTTTCCCAGTCTTACAGATACCCCGATAGGGTTGAGTTAGCTCTTTGCATTGGCCGTTGTCCGTAGATATTACACCCTGTCACAGTTGCCGTCCAATAGAAGATTTTCTAATGATGGTGTTCTGCGTCACCATGCAATTTAGCCCATTACTGGGAGAAGGTTTTCAATTCACGGGAGCAAGCGTAGCTGTGTTGGTCTAAGGCTGCTTGGAGCAGCAGTGAGTTGTTAGTAGCAGTAGTAATAGCGGAACATAATCGATTTTCGACGACACAGATTGATAGTGTTTGAATTATTATAGACAAAAAGCGTGGTCAAATACAATTATGAGTTTGGTTATTTACTTTCACGATTCAACACAGACGACAAAGAGGATTTCTGCCCTAATAATTTCATAATTTTGAAAATATATAAAAAAAAATCTAAGAAAATTATGGTTTTCAGGAATTATGTGTTTGTTTCGATATCCTTAGTTCTTCAGCATCCTGTGAATTATCTTCATAAGATAATTCAAGCAGGATTTTAGAAGTCATTGCCCAATAATACATCTTAATGCCCAGCCCCCAGAAAAACAATCTGGCAGCTACTCCCTGAATTTTTTTACAGTCTATATCAATGGGGAGCGGGGAGATACTAAACCTATGAGGGAGAGCAAGAGACAGAAAGAGGATTCGGCAAATGTATTTTCTTTTAGGCAGGAGTTTCGGGTTGGTAGGATTTGATTAAATATTTAAGATATGTCTAGTACGCTATCACTAACACCGTAACTATCTTTATTTTAACGATTAATTTAGCTACATACGCATAAATATGCATGCATACCTTTAAAAATTAGAAAAAATTGGAAACTCAATCTTTTATGAAAAAGGCCTCCACATAGTGATATAGTTTTTGATAGTAGCAGACGTAAAATAAAAAAAGACACGTTGGTAAAAAAAAAGTTAAAACATATGGCGTTCCTTTGAAGGCGCAGTTGTTTTAGGGGATCAAAAGATTGTTAGTCTTTAAACTTTACGAACGAAAAGCGTCGTCAAATTTAAGGATTTAGTTTTAATTATTAAAGTCACGGCTCAACGTTGCAATACAGACAAAAATGACCTTCATCGTTTTGTATAAGCAAGAAGAAAAATGATATAAAGTAGCGGTTACCAGGTATGAATTGGCCTAAAATGGGTAGGGGGAGGGGGAATATTTTTATTTTGATGTCCTTTGTACTTGAAGTCCTAGTATTTACTTCTACTACTACTAACAACACTCTGAGGCACCAAGCAGCCTGAGGTCAACACACCCACTCATGCTTCTCCTCAATTCAAATCTATTCAAAGTTCTTTACACCCTCCCAGTAAGTTCTCATTACCCTTAAATCTTTTCTTACTACATTCTTCAACCCCATTCAGGGACGACCAGCTTTTTGTTTGGCCCTAAAAAAAGCCATTTGACTATTTACCATTTCAAACTACCTAACTGCCTCTTCTAACTAAATTATCATTGTATTGCGCATCAATTCATAGCTTTTAATAATGGTTTAAACATTCTTTCAAAATTATCCGTTCATCACTCATTGAGAGGCTCTTTATCAGCAATCAAGGTTCAAGATTAACTGGAACTAGCTCAAACCGACTATTTTACCCCCATTTTTGAACACGCCAATATTATACTTAATGTTACGCTGTCTGGCATCTTACTATCAATATCTTACTACCTGCTAGATTTTTATATTTTCCTCCCTTAAACATCCACACCAATTTTAGACAACAATTTTCTTAAAATCATTTCACCCATCTTCTGCGCTATACAATTTTAGCATCTACAATGCACAGCCAACTGCTACAACAATGTTGCTCATATATTCTCTTCATGAAGCCTGCCAACGTCATAACCTCATGGTAAATGACTACCCTTCCTAAAAATCATTACCTAAATTACCAAAAAAAACTTGGTAAACCATTAACAGTACTACTTCCCTTCCCTACACCATATTAGCCAAAGCTAGGATATCATCTAACAATATTTCTTGCACAGCCTCACTATATAAATACTATTTTGTTCACCTAGGATCTTGTCTTTTTAACAGTATTTACAACCAACCGAAATTACTGTATCCTACTGTATCCATTATTTTGTTCTGTACCCTTATAATGAGCTTATATCCATATGACTGATACTTTGCCCTTCAAGCTGATATTTTGCATAAGCAAGCATGAAACTAGGATTCTATTGTTAACATCCCACTAGCCTTAACAGGACTTAGAATCTTCTTTATTTATCACTCGTCCTTCATTCTAACTTTACACTCCATCCTTCCTACCAGAATAAATAAAGCCTGTATTATTCAATTCCATCTTTCCTACCCTTTGGCGATGAATCTTCTAAAATCCTAGCAAATCCAGCTCTAGACAACAAAATCCGTCAATACCAACATCTAACATCTGAAATGTCGACACACAAGTTGTTATTTAATGTCGTAACATTCCGTGGCGTATTTTCCACATTAAATCTTACAAATTTCCCTAGCAGCCAAGAAATCCTAGTTAAGACTATACAAAGGGCTTAAGCGGGCTTAGAGCTGATCATCAAGAAGTCCTCGTGACCTTCAGCTCAGTAGAGGCTATGTGCAAACCTGATCCTTTCTTGGTCATTAAATAGTTATCAGCACCCGACAATGCATTACTATCAATAAGAGCTGACGTCCTGCAAAAGTTATTTTAGGCCTTTTGCCCTTCTCCCATCCATGCCTGTATATATTATACTGAGATGGAGAGGCAGCCTATGATAAAGTACAATAGAAATGAGGAGGTAAAACAGCCCAAAAACCCATCAAAACGAACAATCGACCACCTCACAACACGAAAACATCTTTTTTTACTCATCCTTTTATATCCGAGCTATCCTTGTCTATTTATTTCAGTTGGTGAGATACTTCAAAAACTATAAACAAAACAGATTAGAATCTTCTTTTCTTTTTTTATTCTTTGTAAGTTTTATCCATAGATAGAAAAAAGCTAAAAATCTTAGACTTTGGATTTAAAACAAAAACAATGAGGCATTCCTTTTTCTGTCAAATGATGAGCTTACAGCACAGGTGAGATGCATTGTCTTTTTACTCTCTCAAAATGTAAGCCCACAGTTTTAAATAAAACCAATGAGCAATAAGTCCACTTTTTAAAATTCCCTCCTGAAATATATTTACAACCTGCAATGTAATAAAAGAATATAAGAGTGATAGTAAATACATAAATAGCGACAAAGACCACATTGCCTTTCTATTATAAACATCAACAACAACAAGAACAATGGGAAATTCTTTTCGCAAGACAGTCGAATTCTGTATTATAAGCATTATTTCGACCCTATGTCGAGGAGCCGTCCTCAGG
Source organism: Artemia franciscana (assembly GCF_032884065.1). Lineage (NCBI taxonomy): Eukaryota > Metazoa > Arthropoda > Branchiopoda > Anostraca > Artemiidae > Artemia > Artemia franciscana. Next base: position 28,434,233 of record NC_088877.1, read on the forward strand.
AAAACATAAATATATAAAAGAAGAGACTTACAACAAAATTCGACCACAAAAGCTAAAACAATTTTTCTTAAACAGTTTCAGCATCCTTACTTAAGCGAAGTTCAGCCGGAGTGGTCCTGGTTGAACTTCGCTGAAGTAGTATAAAAGAGCCTTGCATAGAAGTGAATTGAATTGTATTAATAAGAAAATGGCATTGTATTTGCATTGAATTGTATAAAAGAAGAGACATAGGGTCGAAACATTCATTCAAATAAAGAATTCCACTGTCTTGTAGAAAGAATTTCTTATTGTTCTTCTTGTTGTTGATGTTTATAGTAAATATAAGTGTGACAGAGGCTGAAAATAATCCTGTTAAACAAATAAAGGGTGCCCGTCCATACCTGTTTGAGCTCCGCCACAGCTACGAAAGCATCATCATCAAGAGGCATGTTTTTTTCCTGCAAGCTATTTTGAAGTATCGCCAAAGAGTTTGACATCTGTTCAATGCAGGCAAGCAAAGAGGTTTGAGATAAACAAGGTGGCTTTGACAAGTCTGGAGCCTGAATGAGACAAATGTATGTTAACGATTTTGTGACTTTAGGCATCTTTAAGCTTGCCTATTTTAGTTCCCACAGAGACTGGAACTTTTTAAGTTCCCACAGAGTCTGATTTTTATTTTTAAGTGAAAAAAATACATCCATATCCACCAAATTCTACTGCACGCACAAAATAGTATTTACAATAGATAGCAATATTTTATCCAAATAATTTTGAAACCACGATTAAAACCACACGATTAAAAAGATATGAAAATACTGAGAAGTTTTAATAAAAGTTTACTTTTAATAAGACAGTGAAACATTAACGGAAAATAGCGAAAGTTGAAATTTTACCTATTTTTAGTATTTTCACTTCGTATTTTTGACTTTAAATAGAAAGACAGTGTGGTCTAAGAAATTATTTGTAATCGCTGCTGGTGAGAGCATGGAGTATTGGCAGAAGAGAAGGCTCCAAAATTAAAATACATCCCCTTTTTTTGAAAATGTGAGTAGGAGCAACTAAACTATCTGATAGCTGTAGAGGTCCCCAGTGGCAGTCCTGGCCTCTCTTGTGGCCAGGACAAAATCTTGATTGCCCCCCCCCTCCGTGTCTACCAGACATAAAGGCCAAATTTTAACAAAATTTTCATTTATAAGCAAAATTTGAACACAAAATATTACCTAAAACAATAAGATTAATTAAGTTGGGTCTAATTACTTTTATTTTCAAGGAATGGTGATAAAGATATGGGAAAAAATGAAAATTTCAGATTTAATTTGCTTTATTAATGCCAATTACGCCCTCTACTTTATTTTTAATAGAGATACAATTTCAAAAATTACAAAATGATTAAATCGGTTAGATTATTTATTTGAAATTTTGCGCCCCTAAAATGTCTACACCCGGTGCAAGTGCCGCCTCTTCCACCCACCCCAAAAACCACCACTGGAAGTCTCAAATTGTAGCATTTTGATTCGGTCACTTTTTCCACAGAATTATTTTGACTAATGACTGAAAAGTCCGCCTAGCCTCCATGGTTCGATACTCCAGGAGCACCCAGGGACAACCAACTGGATTAAAAAAAATTAGTGTCATATTTTGTCACCAAACTCTAATTGTAACATTTTGATTTGATCACTTTTTCCACAGAATTATTTTGGCTTATGACTGAAAAGTCCACCTAATCTCCAAGGTTCAATACTCCAGGAGCGCCCCAGGGACAACCAGGTCCAGGGACAGTGTCATTTTTTGTCACCAAACTACCAGTAATAAGACCTTACTTCCTAAATTGAACATTATATATCAGTTCTTTTTGGATGAGGTCTGGCTACTTCAATAGGAGTGAGAACTACTAGAAAAAAGTGAGCTTAACCTTAAAATTCAACCATTTGCAAAAGAGTCTAAAATAGTCAACCTTTCCAACAGTAAGAAAGGAAAACATGACATTCTTGACAGCATTCTTGACTAATCTCTTACTTATCAAGAGGGGAACGAGTTCAACAAGGTATCCCTCAAGTAAGTATTATGACCATTTTATCTACGACGAAGGAGCATGTTAGCTTTGCAACAAAAATCAACTTATTTATTTATATGTTCATTCTGAAACAAGCGATTTCGCGACAATCCTTCAGCTGTAGCTTGCAACAAAAGGACAAGATGCTTATGCAATCGGATTCATTAGTCTCAGATATATCAATTAGGCGAGCCAAATTATGATACTAATTAGACATTTTCTTACAAAAGCATCTAAACTTGTTTAAAAAATAGAAAAATTGTCGTTTTTTCAACGATTCTCAGTCAATTTTTTAGGTATTTCTAAAGTAAAAACAGTATACAACAAATTTCTAAAATTCAATTTGATAGATGGAGCAATAGCAAATAGTATAGAGCTATAGAGGCAAAATCTTCGTATTTCGTTGATACATTAGAAACATAAGAGACCATAAGAATAGCATACCAAAACTTGCACACGGAGCATAAACCGAGCCACAAATGGAGCCACAGTCCATTTGTTGGAGCCAAAACTCCATAAAAACAGAACAAATATAGCTTTTGTCTTCTTTTTAATATAGCAATCAATTATTTGGCTTTCATATAAGCCTAGAGGGCATACCGTCAATCTCCTGTAAGAATATTGAAGCATCAAAACGTATAAAGGCAAGTGATATATTGCTAATGAATTTTATTCAATAGAGTTGGAGTCTATCAGAATATATGGAGTCTCAGGAGTCTATGGAGATTGATCAGACTTCATATAAGATAAGATAATATTTATTTTCAAAAGACTATCACAAGCTCTATAGAGCCGAATTCGCTTTATATGTGAGTAAAAGCTAAGAAAAAAAAAATTCAAAACCGTACATTAAGTCAAACATTTAAAATTAAAAGGAATTAAAAAAGCAAAATCATCAAAGATAAAGGGCAAATCAGTAAACTTAACACTTAAATTGCAAAAACATTGCAGTAAATCAAAAAAGAATAAAACGGCCATAGAGGAAAAGGGGAATTTGGCAAGTACATAATCACGAATTGTTATTAAGGTGTTCCAGAATAAAGGGTATAAAACTTTTACGAAACCTTTCTGTTTTGTATGATCGGAGAGTAAGTTGGGATTGCTAAGGAGACTGACCGGGGGAGTCGGAGTCTAATGGGATTGTGAAAATCAAAGAGTAAGTCCTCAGTACGGGGATTGGAAATGACTGATTTAACGAAAAGCAGGCACATTTTTTCCCTCCTTTCTTTTTCCCATATTATGGGAGTCTGTGGAATATAAAGACGACAGGCAAAAACAAATATGAAACAGTCAAGCAAATGACAGAAGACATGAAAATCGAGGATAAGAAACAACTGGTGAATGTTATTTCAGCAGGAAATTCAAAACATGACGCGTGACTTCAATCGAAAGTGAAATTTTCAATTTTATACTTACTTTCTGTGACTTTTTCTGTTCAAAGCAACTTTTTAATTATCTTTTGATCATTCTTCGCTATACTTTCATTTCTGAGACTTCCATTTTTAATATATTAGTATATTGTAAACTAGAATCTGAAAAGAAAACTGCGCTGTTATGGCAATCCTTTTCAAAGTTTTCTTTTGTGGGTTTATTTCAATGACTACTGAACACATAAAACTGAATACGTTTCATCATACAACTGAATACAGCTGAACACATGTCATCCTTCTGTTTGTTCAGTTAATCCAAATAAACTAAAAATGAAGACGGCGTTACAGTCATCCTTCTTAATAGCATTTCTTTGGTGGATTTATCCCAAAATAGATTTCATTGAAAATTTGCTTTTATTCTTCTGTCAATTTTGGTAAACTTAAAACGAATTAAAAAAAGATCAAATAAACAAAAAAACAAAAATATGCAAATATTTTAGTCTCTATACTTCTGAAACTATATTGAGATTTAAGAAAAGTTTGCCTATTGAGAGTTGTATATAGCCCCTATGAACCTTTACCGTTAAAGTAATGTAATTTTAACGATCAGCGTGTAATTCTTGGTTCCGGAGCAGTTACTTGATTAAGAAGTACATATTGTTTCATATAATCATTAAAAAAACTAGCTTTTAATTCTCAGAAAAAGACACATTACAAACTTTCAAGTTCCATCACAAATCATAGTTGTAATTTAAATTTGAGTTTTAGTACTGTGTAGCTTTTACGACCTTCGGACACATATCTAGAGGACTCTAAAAGGACAATTTTTATTTATGATTTTTCACATCCTGTATGACTCTCAAACCATTTCAAGTAAAACACCCCCCCCCCTTCATAAAATCTCTTCCGCGCAAAAACCCGATAAATTTATTAGTTATTTCTCCCCTAAATTTTGGCATCGTAGAAGCTTATAAAGAGACTTGTGTTAGTATTAACACTAGAAAAAAGGAGGTACTCACATTGTCTATGCTGTGAGAATGTTCTTGAACGCTTTTACTATGGCTTGAGAATTGTATAGGTCTTAACTCTTTTGTTTTGACCTTGACAGTAGATGCATCTAGTCCAACCTCCACATCTGTAGATTTTTTTGCATTCTTGAAACTAGAACTTGAAAGTATGGAAGACCTAATCTGGAAAAATATAATAATTATTAGCTGAACTTAAAGCGGAGAGAAAGAGAGAGAGGGGGGAGGGAATTTGATAGTTATGGTGCCAAACAATAGTTATGATATAATAGCTTAAAGAGACTAGGAAAACTATCTTACAGAACCCTAAAGCGGAAAAATATGAGAACATAAAGGAAGCTAAAAGATTGCAACTCCTCTGGAGATTAAAGACTTAATGTGAAAAAATATACCAATTATCAGATGGACTTAATGCGGGGAGAGAGGAGGGGGAAGGGGATTTGATAGTTATGCTGTCAAACAATTGTTATGATATAAACAGAACCCTAAAACGGAAAAGTATGAGAACATAGGGGTAGCTAAAAGATTACAACTCCTCTAGAAATTATAGACCTAATCTGAAAAAATATAATAGTTATCAGATGGACTTAATGCGGAGAGAGAGAGGGGAAGGAATTTGATAGTTATGCTGTTAAACAATAGTTATGATAAAATAGCTATCATATTTCTAATGAAAAAAAATACCCCAAACCGCAAATTTACTAGTTTGAAAGATCCTTTTTAGTAATTTTTGTAGCTTATTGTACTTTTTCGACAAAATGATAGACAGATTTATACAGAATGATAGACAGATATATATATTAAAACATATTAGGATTTTTTTTAAACAAGTCCTGAAAGAGGAATTACAATGGCATTTCTTTGAGGATGAGGGGGAGGGGGTGATTTCCTCATCTTGATTTTCAATAGCTCAATTGTTGACTGCTTTACCCTATTCCTTGATTAGATGCTAAAAGACAAGCTCATACGCTTGTCAAGCACCACAGCTTGTTAAAGCAAATTCTCTAAAAAAAGGAATCCCTTTGAAAGGAAAAAAAAGTATGAAAAGTTTGTTAAGTGGGAATGTTTTATTTCAATTGTTAATACTAATACTAAATAATATTAATACTGGTTATTATCAATATATATATATATATATATATATATATATATATATATATATATATATATATATATATATATATATATATATATATATATATATATATATATATATATATATATATATATATATATATATATATACATATATATATATATATATATATATATATATATATATATATATATATATATATATATATATATATATATATATATATATATATATATATATATATTCGTTAATGCGATATTTTCATTATCGTCTTAACTTTAAAATGTAATTTGGTTATACTTTCCAAATTTTTTGACTCCACCTAAGATAAATTCCGGCATGATTCTCAAATTTAACAGTCTTGTCTGACATAGTAATCTCAAGGGTAGACAATTTTTACGACTAAATAATCCTATTCTAAGAGATAGAACAATCTTACTTTATCCGAATTTTGTAGGATTATTTTGATTTTTGACTGATCCACAGAATGTCTATGATTAACGCGATGAACTGCTTGAGTTAACTCTGAGGAGTGATCAACTGATTTGGATAAAACCATATATAAAGGCATCTCTGGCTTCCTATGCTTTGTAGGATTTTGAATATGGCTTGCTAAACGAATCACGTACCGAATGTCAATCATAGGAGGGTATTTCATAAGCAACTGAAGGCAACCCGTGTAGTCGGAAGACAGTACTAAAATGAAAGAAAAGTAGTAAAGAGACTAACGAGACTTACATCAACGAAACAAAAAGACACATTTACATTAAAATGAAATAAAAGTACTAAAAAGACTAACGAGACTTACTTAAACGAAATAAAAAGACTTGCATTTACACTAAAATAAAAGAAAAGTACTAAAAAGACTTAAAGTTTAATAAAACATTGAAACAATATAATATTAAGACAAAAAATTGACAGACAAATGATTAGAGAAAGACATTTTCTTGCATTATTTTCATAAAGATGACGCTAGTTTCACTTCGTCGTTTTTTTGTTGTTTGTGTTTTTCTATTTAAACTTTGACCTTATGTTTTTCAAATTAATAGTCTACTGCTAATAGTAAAAGCGGTTCATCATAGCACAAAGCCACCCAAGTGCAATACAGCAGCACAAGCTTTTCCTCCAGTCTAGTCTATCCAGATTTTGATTTTTTTATTCCCTTGTGAAGCTCTTACTTCCTTTAAAGCAATATCAATATCATCTTTCAATCCATTTTAAAACATCCTGATTTTTGCTGCCCCTGGATTGCCAAGAACCAACATTTTTGGTGAGCGTTCGAACAACGCTCTAGCCATTCCAACTTTTCTTTGGTTACAGGTATTGACAAAGAGATCAGAATCAGCTATTTTTGTACAACATAGATTTTGTACAATTAAAGCTTAAAACTGTATTTTGTTTACAGGCATGATCAAAATACGAAAAAATTTAGAAAATTAATTCCAGATTTACGTTCCATGTTGCATTAATACTTAAAATTGTGCAAATTAAAGTTGTGTTTTTTTTGTCCTTCGGCATAATAAAATAGCAATGGAATTTAGAAAATGAATTCCAGGGGTACGTTCTCTGTTGCATTAAAGCTTAATATTGTGCAACATAAAATTGTTTTCGTGTGTGTATTTTTGGGCATGATCAAAATAGCA
>NC_088877.1:28441498-28470746 GCF_032884065.1 Artemia franciscana
TAAAAATAAGTTGTCTGTCCGTTACGCCAGATTATATCTTCTATATATATAAAAGAAAACAAACTAGAATGTAAAAACTGGAAATTGCATAAATATTTCGAAATATTTTGACAATAGATTAAAGTAATTCGAAAAAAGAAAAATGGTAAAAAACTAAAAAAAAACTAAAAAGAAAAACTTTAAAAAAAATAAAAATTTAAAAAATTAAAAAAAGAAAAAACCTAAAAAGAAAAAATGTAAAAAATAAAAAAGATAAAAAACTAAAAAAAACTAAAAAAAGCTACAAAACTAAAAAAAAGAAAAAACTAAAAAAAAACTAGGAATTGCACAAATATTTCAATATATTTTGACAATAGATTAAAGTAATTCGAAAACCTTAAAACAGATACCCCAAATTTTGAGGTTTAATATAAATTGTTGGAGCTTTAGCATGCTTGGCACGTAAAGATTTTTCCAAGTGTCAATGTTAGAATGAATATTGACAAATTGAAGAAAACAAATCAATAAAAAGAAGAAACTAAAAAAAAAGAAAACATTAAAAAAGAAAAAAAACTAAAGAAGAAACTGTATCTATATATGTAAAAATCTATATATACAAAAATAAGTTGTCTGTCTTTTATGTCTGTTACACTATGTCTGTTACGCCAGATTATATCTTATCTATATACAAAAATAAGTTGTATGTATTTTTGCATTGAGAGTTTGCATATGACGTCTGAAAAATAAAGAAGAAAAACAAAAATGAAAAAACTAAAAAAAAAAAAATAAAAAAAAAACTTAAAAAGAAAAAAATGTAAAAAAAATAAAAATAAAAATAAAACAGTTCAAAATAGGGATGATACCTTTTTATTGACAGTGAAATATAAAGTTATTTAACTGGATATTTCGAACACATATAGCCTACAGTGTTCATCATCAGCAGTAAAACTCTGTTTTACTGCTGATGATGAACACTGTATATGTGTTCGAAATATCCAGTTAAATAATTTTATATTTCACTGTCAATAAAAAGGTATCATCCCTATTTTGAACTGTTTTACTTTCGTCATGGAAAGGCAGTGTGGTCTTCGAAGTTAACTACGTCGAAAAAATAAAAAGGTAAAAACTAAAAAGAAAAAAAACTAAAAAAAGCTATCCAACTAAAAAAAGAAAAAACTAAAAAAAACTGGGAATTGCACAAATATTTCAAAATATTTTGACAAAAGATTAAGGTAATTCGAAAACCTTAAAACAGATACCCAAATTTTAAGGTTTATTATAAATTTTTGGAGCTTTAGCTTGCTTGGCACGTAAAGATTTTTCCAAGTGTCAATGTTAGAATGAACATTGACAAATTGAAGAAAACAAATCAATAAAAAGAAGAAACTTAAAAAAGAAAAATTTAAAAAAGAAAAAAACTAAGGAAAAAACTAAAAAAGAAAAAAAAACTGAAATGAAACTGTATCTATCTATATATATAAAAATAAGTTGTCTGTGTGTGGATCTGTGGATCTGTGGATCAGGTGACGTCACCTGAAAAAACTGGATCAGGTGACGTCAAAACTGAAAAAACTAAAAAAAGGCAAAAACTACAAAAAAAAAAATAAAACTAATAAAAAAAATAAAAAAGCTAAAAAACTAAAAAAACTAAAAAAAGGCAAAAACTACAAAAAAAACTAAAAACTAATATAAAAGCTAAAAAACTAAAAAAACTAAAAAAAGGCAAAAACTACAAAAAAACTAAAAACTAATAAAAAAAATAAAAAAGCTAAAAAACTAAAAAAACTAAAAAAAGGTAAAAAACTAAAAAAACTAAAAACTAAAAAAAACTAAAAAAAAGGAAAAAACTGAAAAATAAGCTAAAATAAAGGTAAAAACCAATAAAAAACTAAAAAAAAAACTAAAAAACTAAAAAAAGGCAAAAACTACAAAAAAAAACTAAAAACTAATAAAAAAAGTAAAAAGCTAAAAAACTAAAAAAACTAAAAAAACTAAAAAAAGGTAAAAAACTAAAAAAATAAAAAATAAAAAAAAACTAAAAAAAGGAAAAAACTGAAAAATAAGCTAAAATAAAGGTAAAAACCAATAAAAACTAAAAAGAAAAAAAGGAAAAAACTAAAAAAAATTTTCATCTAAAAAACTAAAAAAAACTAAAAAGGTAAAAACTAAAAGAACTAAAAAAGAAAAAAATAAATGACGACACTCAAAGAGAAAGCGACCAGGACAAAAGGAATGTTCGATTAGCAATCAACAAAGCACCGGGACACAGGGAGTATAAATGACGACCAGGACATAAGTAAAAAAAAAAACTAACAAAACTAAAAAGAAGGTAAAAACTACAAAAAAACTAAAAAGAAAAAAACTAAAAATTGGCAAAAACTACAAAAAAAACTAAAAACTAATAAAAAAGCTAAAAAACTAAAAAAACTAAAAAAAGGCAAAAACTACAAAAAAACTAAAAACTAATAAAAAAATAAATTAAAAAAACTAAAAAAGGTAAAAAACTAAAAAAAATAAAAAATAAAAAAAAACTAAAAAAAAGGAAAAAACTGAAAAATAAGCTAAAATAAAGGTAAAAACCAATAAAAAACTAAAAGAAAAAAAGGAAAAAACTAAAAAAAATTTTCATCTAAAAAACTAAAAAAAAAAAGGTAAAAACTAAAAGAACTAAAAAAGAAAAAAATAAATGACGACACTCAAGAGAAAGCGACCAGGACAAAAGGAATGTTCGATTAGCAATCAACAAAGCACCGGGACACAGGGAGTATAAATGACGACCAGGACATAAGTAAAAAAAAAAACTAACAAAACTAAAAAGAAGGTAAAAACTACAAAAAAACTAAAAAGAAAAAAAAAACTAAAAACTAATAAAAAAACTAAAAAATCTAAAAATCTAAATAAACTAAAAAAGAAAAAAAGGAAAAATATAAAGGAGAAAAACAAAACTTAAAAACGAATGTATATACAGACCGGGACACCGGGATACAAATGACGACCGGGACACAGGGAATATAATGACGACCGGGACACAGGGACACAACTACAACGGGGACACCGGCGGAAACAGGGGGATATAAATGACGACCGGGACACCGGGACAGGGAATGGTCGATTAGCAATCACCATCAACAAAGCTCAAGGGCAATCATTAGAATCATGAGGTATAGATCTGAATACAGATTGTTTTCCCATGGACCATTATATGTTGCATGTTCAAGAGTCGGTAAACCTGACAATCTATTTATATGCAAAGACAATGGGACAGCAAAGAATGTTGTATATTCGCAAGTTTTACGTAGTTAAAACCATATATATATATATATATATATATATATATATATATATATATATATATATATATATATATATATATACTAGTTGGTGGGGGCGCTTCGCGCCCCCCCCAAGCCCCCCCGCGCGCGTAAGTCGTTACGCGCCATAATAGTTACGCGCCATTGTAGTTGTGTCCCTATGTCCCACCTGTGAATATAGATAGATATATATATATGGTTTTAACTACGTAAAACTTGCGAATATACAACATTCTTTGCTGTCCCATTGTCTTTGCATATAAATAGATTGTCAGGTTTACCGACTCTTGAACATGCAACATATAATGGTCCATGGGAAAACAATCTGTATTCAGATCTATACCTCATGATTCTAATGATTGCCCTTGAGCTTTGTTGATGGTGATTGCTAATCGACCATTCCCTGTCCCGGTGTCCCGGTCGTCATTTACATCCCCCTGTTTCCCCCGGTGTCCCCGTTGTAGTTGTGTCCCTGTGTCCCGGTCGTCATTTATATTCCCTGTGTCCCGGGTCCCGGTCGTCATTTGTATCCCGGTGTCCCGGTCTGTATATACATTCGTTTTTTAGTTTTGTTTTTCTCCTTTATTTTTTTCCTTTTTTTTTCTTTTTTAGCTTATTTAGATTTTTAGATTTTTTAGTTTTTTTATTAGTTTTTAGTTTTTTTTTTCTTTTTAGTTTTTTTGTCCCGGTCGTCATTTATATCCCCCTGTTTCCCCCGGTGTCCCCGTTGTAGTTGTGTCCCTGTGTCCCGGTCGTCATTTATATTCCCTGTGTCCCGGTCGTCATTTGTATCCCGGTGTACCGGAGTTGTGTCCCTGTGTCCCGGTCGTCATTTATATTCCCTGTGTCCCGGGTCCCGGTCGTCATTTGTATCCCGGTGTCCCGGTCTGTATATACATTCGTTTTTTAGTTTTGTTTTTCTCCTTTATTTTTTTCCTTTTTTTTTCTTTTTTAGCTTATTTAGATTTTTAGATTTTTTAGTTTTTTTATTAGTTTTTAGTTTTTTTTTCTTTTTAGTTTTTTTGTCCCGGTCGTCATTTATATCCCCCTGTTTCCCCCGGGTCGTCATTTATACTCCCTGTGTCCCGGTGCTTTGTTGATTGCTAATCGAACATTCCTTTTGTCCTGGTCGCTTTCTCTTTGAGTGTCGTCATTTATTTTTTTCTTTTTTAGTTCTTTTAGTTTTTACCTTTTTTAGTTTTTTTTAGTTTTTAGTTTTTTTAGTTTTTTACCTTTTTTTAGTTTTTTTAGTTTTTTTTAGTTTTTTAGCTTTTTTATTTTTTTTATTAGTTTTTAGTTTTTTTGTAGTTTTTGCCTTTTTTTTAGTTTTTTTAGTTTTTTAGCTTTTTTATTAGTTTTTAGTTTTTTTTGTAGTTTTTGCCTTTTTTTAGTTTTTTTAGTTTTTTAGCTTTTTTATTTTTTTTATTAGTTTTTAGTTTTTTTTGTAGTTTTTGCCTTTTTTTTCTCTTTGAGTGTCGTCATTTATTAGTTTTTTCCTTTTTTTTTTTAGTTTTTTATTGGTTTTTACCTTTATTTTAGCTTATTTTTCAGTTTTTTCCTTTTTTTTAGTTTTTTTTATTTTTTATTTTTTTTAGTTTTTTACCTTTTTTTAGTTTTTTTAGTTTTTTAGCTTTTTTACTTTTTTTATTAGTTTTTAGTTTTTTTTGTAGTTTTTGCCTTTTTTTAGTTTTTTCAGTTTTTTTTTTAGTTTTTTATTGGTTTTTACCTTTATAGTTTTTTTAGTTTTTTAGCTTTTTTATTTTTTTTATTAGTTTTTAGTTTTTTTTGTAGTTTTTGCCTTTTTTTAGTTTTTTCAGTTTTGACGTCACCTGATCCAGTTTTTTCAGGTGACGTCACCTGACACATCCATCCACACATCCATCCACACATCCATCCACAGACAACTTATTTTTATATATATAGATATATATCTATCTATATATATAAAAATAAGTTGTCTGTCTGTGGATGGATGGATGGATGTGTCAGGTGACGTCACCTGAAAAAACTGGATTAGGTGACGTCAAAACTGAAAAAACTAAAGAAAGGCAAAAACTACAAAAAAAACTAAAAACTAATAAAAAAAATAAAAAAGCTAAAAAACTAAAAAAACTATAAAGGTAAAAACCAATAAAAAACTAAAAAAAAAAGTGAAAAAACTAAAAAAAGGCAAAAACTACAAAAAAAACTAAAAACTAATAAAAAAAGTAAAAAAGCTAAAAAACTAAAAAAACTAAAAAAACTAAAAAAAGGTAAAAAACTAAAAAAAATAAAAAATAAAAAAAAACTAAAAAAAAGGAAAAAACTGAAAAATAAGCTAAAATAAAGGTAAAAACCAATAAAAAACTAAAAAAAAAGGAAAAAACTAATAAATGACGACACTCAAAGAGAAAGCGACCAGGACAAAAGGAATGTTCGATTAGCAATCAACAAAGCACCGGGACACAGGGAGTATAAATGACGACCAGGACATAAGTAAAAAAAAAAAACTATCTATATATATAAAAATAAGTTGTCTGTGGATCTGTGGATCGTGGATCAGGTGACGTCACCTGAAAAAACTGGATCAGGTGACGTCAAAACTGAAAAAACTAAAAAAAGGCAAAAACTACAAAAAAAACTAAAAACTAATAAAAAAAATAAAAAAGCTAAAAAACTAAAAAAACTAAAAAAAGGCAAAAACTACAAAAAAAACTAAAAACTAATAAAAAAGCTAAAAAACTAAAAAAACTAAAAAAAAGGCAAAAACTACAAAAAAACTAAAAACTAATAAAAAAAATAAAAAAGCTAAAAAACTAAAAAAACTAAAAAAACTAAAAAAAGGTAAAAAACTAAAAAAACTAAAAACTAAAAAAAAACTAAAAAAGGTAAAAACTAAAAGAACTAAAAAAGAAAAAAATAAATGACGACACTCAAAGAGAAAGCGACCAGGACAAAAGGAATGTTCGATTAGCAATCAACAAAGCACCGGGACACAGGGAGTATAAATGACGACCAGGACACAAGTAAAAAAAAAATTAACAAAACTAAAAAGAAGGTAAAAACTACAAAAAAACTAAAAAGAAAAAAAAACTAAAAACTAATAAAAAAACTAAAAAATCTAAAAATCTAAATAAACTAAAAAAGAAAAAAAAAGGAAAAAAATAAAGGAGAAAAACAAAACTAAAAAACGAATGTATATACAGACCGGTACACCGGGATACAAATGACGACCGGGACACAGGGAATATAAATAACGACCGGGACACAGGGACACAACTACAACGGGGACACCGGGGGAAACAGGGGGATATAAATGACGACCGGGACAAAAAAAACTCAAAAGAAATAAAAACTAAAAACTAATAAAAAAAACTAAAAAATCTAAAAATCTAAATAAGCTAAAAAAGAAAAAAAAAGGAAAAAAATAAAGGAGAAAAACAAAACTAAAAAACGAATGTATATACAGACCGGGACACCGGGATACAAATGATGACCGGGACCCGGGACACAGGGAATATAAATGACGACCGGGACACAGGGACACAACTACAACGGGGACACCGGGGGAAACAGGGGGATGTAAATGACGACCGGGACACCGGGACAGGGAATGGTCGATTAGCAATCACCATCAACAAAGCTCAAGGGCAATCATTAGAATCATGAGGTATAGATCTGAATACAGATTGTTTTCCCATGGACCATTATATGTTGCATGTTCAAGAGTCGGTAAACCTGACAATCTATTTATATGCAAAGACAATGGGACAGCAAAGAATGTTGTATATTCGCAAGTTTTACGTAGTTAAAACCATATATATATATATATATCTATATTCACAGGTGGGACATAGGGACACAACTACAATGGCGCGTAACTATTATGGCGCGTAACGACTTACGCGCGCGGGGGGGCTTGGGGGGGGCGCGAAGCGCCCCCACCAACTAGGTGTTGGGGTGGCGCGAAGCGCCACCCCAACAGCTAGTATATATATATATATATATGGTTTTAACTACGTAAAACTTGCGAATATACAACATTCTTTGCTGTCCCATTGTCTTTGCATATAAATAGATTGTCAGGTTTACCGACTCTTGAACATGCAACATATAATGGTCCTTGGGAAAACAATCTGTATTCAGATCTATACCTCATGATTCTAATGATTGCCCTTGAGCTTTGTTGATGGTGATTGCTAATCGACCATTCCCTGTCCCGGTGTCCCAGTCGTCATTTATATCCCCCTGTTTTCCCCGGTGTCCTCGTTGTAGTTGTGTCCCTGTGTCCCGGTCGTCATTTATATTCCCTGTGTCCCGGTCGTCATTTGTATCCCGGTGTCCCGGTCTGTATATACATTCGTTTTTTAGTTTTGTTTTTCTCCTTTATTTTTTTCCTTTTTTTTTCTTTTTTAGTTTATTTAGATTTTTAGTTTTTCTATTAGTTTTTAGTTTTTTTTTCTTTTTAGTTTTTTTGTAGTTTTTACCTTCTTTTTAGTTTTGTTAGTTTTTTTTTTTACTTATGTCCTGGTCGTCATTTATACTCCCTGTGTCCCGGTGCTTTGTTGATTGCTAATCGAACATTCCTTTTGTCTCGTCATTTATTTTTTTCTTTTTTAGTTCTTTTAATTTTTACCTTTTTTAGTTTTTTTTAGTTTTTTAGATGAAAATTTTTTTTAGTTTTTTCCTTTTTTCTTTTTAGTTTTTTATTGGTTTTTACCTTTATTTTAGCTTATTTTTCAGTTTTTTCCTTTTTTTTAGTTTTTTTTATTTTTTTTTTTTTAGTTTTTTACCTTTTTTTAGTTTTTTTTATTTTTTTTAGTTTTTTAGCTTTTTTACTTTTTTTATTAGTTTTTAGTTTTTTTTGTAGTTTTTGCCTTTTTTTAGTTTTTTCAGTTTTTTTTTTTAGTCTTTTATTGGTTTTTACCTTTATTTCAGCTTATTTTTCAGTTTTTTCCTTTTTTTTAGTTTTTTTTAGTTTTTAGTTTTTTTTAGTTTTTTACCTTTTTTTAGTTTTTTTAGTTTTTTTAGTTTTTAAGCTTTTTTATTTTTTTTATTAGTTTTTAGTTTTTTTTGTAGTTTTTGCCTTTTTTTAGTTTTTTTAGTTTTTTAGCTTTTTTATTAATTTTTTATTGGTTTTTACCTTTATTTTAGCTTATTTTTCAGTTTTTTCCTTTTTTTTAGTTTTTTTTTATTTTTTATTTTTTTTAGTTTTTACCTTTTTTTTAGTTTTTTTAGTTTTTTAGTTTTTTTAGTTTTTTAGCTTTTTTACTTTTTTTATTAGTTTTTAGTTTTTTTTGTAGTTTTTGCCTTTTTTTAGTTTTTTCAGTTTTTTTTTAGTTTTTTATTGGTTTTTACCTTTATTTTAGCTTATTTTTCAGTTTTTCCTTTTTTTTAGTTTTTTTTTTAGTTTTTAGTTTTTTTAGTTTTTTACCTTTTTTTAGTTTTTTTAGTTTTTTAGCTTTTTTGTTTTTTTATTAGTTTTTAGTTTTTTTTGTAGTTTTTGCCTTTTTTTAGTTTTTTTAGTTTTTTAGCTTTTTTATTAGTTTTTAGTTTTTTTTGTAGTTTTTGCCTTTTTTTAGTTTTTTTAGTTTTTTAGCTTTTTTATTTTTTTTATTAGTTTTTAGTTTTTTTTTGTAGTTTTTGCCTTTTTTTAGTTTTTTCAGTTTTGACGTCACCTGATCCAGTTTTTTCAGGTGACGTCACCTGATCCACAGATCCACAGATCCACACACAGACAACTTATTTTTATATATATAGATAAGATATAATCTGGCGTAACGGACAGACAACTTATTTTTATATATATAGATATATATATATACTAGCTGTTGGGGTGGCGCTTCGCGCCACCCCAACACCTAGTTGGTGGGGGCGCTTCGCGCCCCCCCCAAGCCCCCCCGCGCGCGTAAGTCGTTACGCGCCATAATAGTTACGCGCCATTGTAGTTGTGTCCCTATGTCCCACCTGTGAATATAGATAGATATATATATATGGTTTTAACTACGTAAAACTTGCGAATATACAACATTCTTTGCTGTCCCATTGTCTTTGCATATAAATAGATTGTCAGGTTTACCGACTCTTGAACATGCAACATATAATGGTCCATGGGAAAACAATCTGTATTCAGATCTATACCTCATGATTCTAATGATTGCCCTTGAGCTTTGTTGATGGTGATTGCTAATCGACCATTCCCTGTCCCGGTGTCCCGGTCGTCATTTACATCCCCCTGTTTCCCCCGGTGTCCCCGTTGTAGTTGTGTCCCTGTGTCCCGGTCGTCATTTATATTCCCTGTGTCCCGGGTCCCGGTCGTCATTTGTATCCCGGTGTCCCGGTCTGTATATACATTCGTTTTTTAGTTTTGTTTTTCTCCTTTATTTTTTTCCTTTTTTTTTCTTTTTTAGCTTATTTAGATTTTTAGATTTTTTAGTTTTTTTATTAGTTTTTAGTTTTTTTTTCTTTTTAGTTTTTTTGTCCCGGTCGTCATTTATATCCCCCTGTTTCCCCCGGTGTCCCCGTTGTAGTTGTGTCCCTGTGTCCCGGTCGTCATTTATATTCCCTGTGTCCCGGTCGTCATTTGTATCCCGGTGTACCGGAGTTGTGTCCCTGTGTCCCGGTCGTCATTTATATTCCCTGTGTCCCGGGTCCCGGTCGTCATTTGTATCCCGGTGTCCCGGTCTGTATATACATTCGTTTTTTAGTTTTGTTTTTCTCCTTTATTTTTTTCCTTTTTTTTTCTTTTTTAGCTTATTTAGATTTTTAGATTTTTTAGTTTTTTTATTAGTTTTTAGTTTTTTTTTCTTTTTAGTTTTTTTGTCCCGGTCGTCATTTATATCCCCCTGTTTCCCCCGGGTCGTCATTTATACTCCCTGTGTCCCGGTGCTTTGTTGATTGCTAATCGAACATTCCTTTTGTCCTGGTCGCTTTCTCTTTGAGTGTCGTCATTTATTTTTTTCTTTTTTAGTTCTTTTAGTTTTTACCTTTTTTAGTTTTTTTTAGTTTTTAGTTTTTTTAGTTTTTTACCTTTTTTTAGTTTTTTTAGTTTTTTTTAGTTTTTTAGCTTTTTTATTTTTTTTATTAGTTTTTAGTTTTTTTGTAGTTTTTGCCTTTTTTTTAGTTTTTTTAGTTTTTTAGCTTTTTTATTAGTTTTTAGTTTTTTTTGTAGTTTTTGCCTTTTTTTAGTTTTTTTAGTTTTTTAGCTTTTTTATTTTTTTTATTAGTTTTTAGTTTTTTTTGTAG
Source organism: Artemia franciscana (assembly GCF_032884065.1). Classification (NCBI taxonomy): domain Eukaryota; kingdom Metazoa; phylum Arthropoda; class Branchiopoda; order Anostraca; family Artemiidae; genus Artemia; species Artemia franciscana. The sequence goes on from NC_088877.1 coordinate 28,452,013, forward strand.
TTTTTGCCTTTTTTTTCTCTTTGAGTGTCGTCATTTATTAGTTTTTTCCTTTTTTTTTTAGTTTTTTATTGGTTTTTACCTTTATTTTAGCTTATTTTTCAGTTTTTTTCCTTTTTTTTAGTTTTTTTTATTTTTTATTTTTTTTAGTTTTTTACCTTTTTTTAGTTTTTTTAGTTTTTTAGCTTTTTTACTTTTTTTATTAGTTTTTAGTTTTTTTTGTAGTTTTTGCCTTTTTTTAGTTTTTTCAGTTTTTTTTTTAGTTTTTTATTGGTTTTTACCTTTATAGTTTTTTTAGTTTTTTAGCTTTTTTATTTTTTTTATTAGTTTTTAGTTTTTTTTGTAGTTTTTGCCTTTTTTTAGTTTTTTCAGTTTTGACGTCACCTGATCCAGTTTTTTCAGGTGACGTCACCTGACACATCCATCCATCCATCCATCCACAGACAACTTATTTTTATATATATAGATATATATATATATATATATATATATATATATATATATATATATATATATATATATATATATATATATATATATATATATATATATATATATATATATATATATATATATATATATATATATATATATATATATATATATATATATATATATATATATATATATATATATATATATATATATATATATATATATACTAGCTGTTGGGGTGGCGCTTCGCGCCACCCCAACACCTAGTTGGTGGGGGCGCTTCGCGCCCCCCCAAGCCCCCCCGCGCGCGTAAGTCGTTACGCGCCATAATAGTTACGCGCCATTGTAGTTGTGTCCCTATGTCCCACCTGTGAATATAGATATATATATATATATATATGGTTTTAACTACGTAAAACTTGCGAATATACAACATTCTTTGCTGTCCCATTGTCTTTGCATATAAATAGATTGTCAGGTTTACCGACTCTTGAACATGCAACATATAATGGTCCATGGGAAAACAATCTGTATTCAGATCTATACCTCATGATTCTAATGATTGCCCTTGAGCTTTGTTGATGGTGATTGCTAATCGACCATTCCCTGTCCCGGTGTCCCGGTCGTCATTTACATCCCCCTGTTTCCCCCGGTATCCCCGTTGTAGTTGTGTCCCTGTGTCCCGGTCGTCATTTATATTCCCTGTGTCCCGGGTCCCGGTCATCATTTGTATCCCGGTGTCCCGGTCTGTATATACATTCGTTTTTTAGTTTTGTTTTTCTCCTTTATTTTTTTCCTTTTTTTTTCTTTTTTAGTTTATTTAGATTTTTAGATTTTTTAGTTTTTTTATTAGTTTTTAGTTTTTTTTTCTTTTTAGTTTTTTTGTAGTTTTTACCTTCTTTTTAGTTTTGTTAATTTTTTTTTTTTACTTGTGTCCTGGTCGTCATTTATACTCCCTGTGTCCCGGTGCTTTGTTGATTGCTAATCGAACATTCCTTTTGTCCTGGTCGCTTTCTCTTTGAGTGTCGTCATTTATTTTTTTCTTTTTTAGTTCTTTTAGTTTTTACCTTTTTTAGTTTTTTTTTAGTTTTTAGTTTTTTTAGTTTTTTACCTTTTTTTAGTTTTTTTAGTTTTTTTAGTTTTTTAGCTTTTTTATTTTTTTTATTAGTTTTTAGTTTTTTTGTAGTTTTTGCCTTTTTTTTAGTTTTTTAGCTTTTTTATTAGTTTTTAGTTTTTTTTGTAGTTTTTGCCTTTTTTTAGTTTTTTTAGTTTTTTAGCTTTTTTATTTTTTTTATTAGTTTTTAGTTTTTTTTGTAGTTTTTGCCTTTTTTTAGTTTTTTCAGTTTTGACGTCACCTGATCCAGTTTTTTCAGGTGACGTCACCTGATCCACGATCCACAGATCCACAGACAACTTATTTTTATATATATAGATAGTTTTTTTTTTTTTTACTTATGTCCTGGTCGTCATTTATACTCCCTGTGTCCCGGTGCTTTGTTGATTGCTAATCGAACATTCCTTTTGTCCTGGTCGCTTTCTCTTTGAGTGTCGTCATTTATTAGTTTTTTCCTTTTTTTTTTAGTTTTTTATTGGTTTTTACCTTTATTTTAGCTTATTTTTCAGTTTTTTCCTTTTTTTTATTTTTTTTTTATTTTTTATTTTTTTTAGTTTTTTACCTTTTTTTAGTTTTTTTAGTTTTTTTAGTTTTTTAGCTTTTTTACTTTTTTTATTAGTTTTTAGTTTTTTTTTGTAGTTTTTGCCTTTTTTTAGTTTTTTCAGTTTTTTTTTTAGTTTTTTATTGGTTTTTACCTTTATAGTTTTTTTAGTTTTTTAGCTTTTTTATTTTTTTTATTAGTTTTTAGTTTTTTTTGTAGTTTTTGCCTTTTTTTAGTTTTTTCAGTTTTGACGTCACCTAATCCAGTTTTTTCAGGTGACGTCACCTGACACATCCATCCATCCATCCACAGACAGACAACTTATTTTTATATATATAGAAGATATATATATATATATATATATATATATATATATATATATATATATATATATATATATATATATATATATATATATATATATATATATATATATATATATATATATGTTTTTAACTACGTAAAATTTGCAAATATACAACATTCTTCGCTGTCCCATTGTCTGTGCATATAAATAGATTGTCAGGTTTACCGATTCTTGAACTTGCAACATATAATTGTCCATGGGAAAAACTATCCACATTCAGATCTATACCTCACTATTCTAATGATTGCTCTTGAGCTTTGTTGATGGTGATTACTAATCGAATATTCTCTGTGTTCCCGTCGTCATTTGTATATCCCCCCTCTGCCCCCCCAGCGTCCCCGTTGCAGTTGTCTCCCTGTGTCCCGGTCGTCATTTATATTCCCTGTGTCCAGGTCGTCATTTGTGTCCCGGTGTCCCAGTTTGTAATTTCTCTTTGAGTGTCCCGGTCGTCATTTATATTCCCTGTGTCCCGGTGTCCCGGTCGTCATTTGTGTCCCTGTCTTTAATTTCTCTTCGAACAATCCCTGTGTCCCGGTCGTCATTTATATATCCCCCCTGTGCCTCCGGCGTCCCCGTTGTAGTTGTGTCCCTGTGTCCCGGTCGTCATTTATATACCCTGTGTCCTGGTTGTGATTTGTGTCCCGGTATCCCAGTCTGTAATTTCTCTTTGAGTGTCCCGGTCGTCATTTATATTCCCTGTGTCCCGGTCGTCATTTGTGTCCCGGTCTGTAATTTCATCAGTTGACAAACATGACGTCAGTCGACAAACAACTTCATGACGACATACAGCTCAATCCTTATAATGACCTCACTTGACAGACAGACAGACAGAAAGACAACTTATTTTTATATATGTAGATAAGTTTACAACTGAAACTAAGGAGCAACATTACAACTTAAAACGAACAGAAATTGTTCCATATAAATAAAAGAGGTTATAGAAATGTTGTTTCTAAATTAAATTTTGATCAAAATAGAGCATAGATTGATATGAACAAAAAAATTCCGAGGGAAGTAAAGAGCAAAGTTGAAAATTAGAACGAGCAAAAATTATTACTTCCCAGCCTATCTAACATATATCAATAAAACTAGTGCAAATAAATCAACTGGTGATATTTCCCTGTTTGTAGGATAACAGAAAACTTAGCCAATTCCAAATACAAGAATACTAATCTAGGAGCCAAAAGTAAAGACGTAGCCTCACAACAAAAAACTGATCTATAACGGTTTTTATAGTCTTACAAGAACTGTGATATCATTAACTTTTAATATACAATAAAAATTATCTTAAAAACTTCGGCATAAAAATAATACGTTTAAATTCATTAAACAGCATACATAATAATGGATTGATTTATCAGGTAACATCTTGGTTTTACCAGTATTGTTCGAAAAGAAGAACATATCAACCGCAATATGAGGTCTGGAAATCCAGTTATCATGGTTGCAGCAGTAGCTGCAACCTAGTAAAGAGCGAATCGCAGTAATGTAAGTAATGATTGTATTTTCTATATAGGGACAGGTCAAATAACTTCCTAAGCCTAAAGGCTAATTTCTGTTGAGCTAACAAAATTTTCTACAAGCATGTCGATATGCAAACCTGTCCGCTTAGTTAACCTTTTGTGTCTAAGCTATTGCCCTAGAGCTACTTTCTTATGTGCTACTAAATTTAATTTTTTAAACCAAAGATTTAAAGATCTATATTTTTTCAAAAAAAGAAGCGCAACTATATTTTGATTATTTTTTTCACTCTAAACTTACTTTTTCCTTCAATTCTTGTACGACTTCTTCGTTCAGCTCCTTAATAAGGGTTGAGGTGTCTTATCTCTCCTAGATTGGAGGTGATTAAAAGTCATGTAAAATAATAAGTTTTCAACTGAAACGAAGAAGCAGCATTAAAATTTAAAACGAACAGAAATTATTCCGCATAAATACAAAAGACTATGGCAGTGTTGTTTATTCATTACATGTTAATAAAAAACAAGCTAAGATTAATTTAGAAAAAACAAATTTTTTCCGAGGGAAGTAAAGAGCGAAGTTGAAACTTGAAACGAATAAAAATTATTACTTCCCAGCATGTCTAACATATATCAATAAAGCCAGAGAAAATAAATCAACTGGTGATATTTCCCTATGTTTGAAGATTTACAGAAAACTAGCGCTTTACTGAAAACACAAAAGCCAAGTATAAAAATAAGATATTGATCTAGGAGTCAAAAATAAGTACGTAACCTCACAACAACAAACCAATCTATAAACGTATTTCTCAGTCTTACAGGAGCTGTGATATCAGTAACTTTCAGTATTAAATTAAAACTATGATAAAAACTTAGGCATAAAAAAATTAAGTTAAAAGTAATTAATCAGCATTCAAAATAATGGATTTATTTATCAGGTAATGTCTTGGGCTCAGCTCCTATCACTCGAAATGAAGATCATCTCAACCGTAAGATGAACTCTAGAAATCCACTTGCTTCTCTCTATAAAACGGATAATTTCAAGTTATGATACATAAATACACAAGGGCCAGAACCAAGGTATGATAAGCTAGTTCTGGTGTTACTTGGTTGTTTTACATTCGTTTTTTCATAGGTATATATTTTTGGGGTGATACCTAGCACGGGGATACAATAGGAAATTTATGGTAGACACGCCACTTGCCTGGGTATGGAATTTAAAGTGTCGAAACCCTATATCCAAGTGTATATCCTCAGTTTGAATTCCCTCTCTTCAAGAGCGTCGTCTCAGTTTGATTCTTGAATTTGGCCAATATCTTCTCAGAAGTGATAAATACAGATCGATACTACCACCAGTTTTAGTGAAACATCAAAGTACTAGGTTGAAGAAAATTGACAGATTAGCAGCACCTCCTTCATGCACAAATTGTTTTTCCAACTCAGTCATCCCTTTCTTTGTATCAAAGTATAACAATTGTTAATTTATTCCTATTCGTCTTCTGATTTTTTTGTCGTTTGATTTAATCCTTTTTTTGTAAGCACAAGTGCCATTTAGTTTTATGACTACGAGATATTGTGCAAATAAAACCTATTCTATCCTATTCTATGTATTCTCCTGACGAGCTCTTGTTTTGGGTTGTCGCCTCTTAATTATTTGTCTTTTTTATTGTTTTTAATATTTGGTAAATGACGATTTATACTTACTTACGACACGACTGCCTGTCCATGGATTATTCTTTATGGTTGATTGTGTATGGCTATGCTGTTTGACCTATGTAATTGGATGGAGGAGTAGGGTTATGGCCTCATTCAAGTACTGATCTATATTAATTACTAAAGTAGAAAAACAGTCTTCCTTTCTCCTTCTGACTTTCTTTTTTGTTTATATATATTATACATGTATTTTTTTATGGTGTATGTTTATTTCTGTGTTTGTGCTGTTGCATTGGTGATTTCTTTCTTCATTATATTCTATAGCGAGTGTGTAGTCTTAATATTAATGTATTAATTTCAGCAACAGATACCAATGTTCCAGCTGATAGAAAGAGCCGTGCCCATCGTCAAAAAGGACCTATAAAATATCCTCTTCTTGAAGATGGCATGGATTTTGCAACAACTGAAAAGGTAAACAAACTACAATATGGTAGTTGCAGTTAAAAAAAAATATTTGAAGGAAATATATAAACAAAGCCAGCACCAATTTTCGTGATGAAGGCAATGTATATGTGAAGATATTCATATCTGGGATGAGGACATTTCCAAAGAGAATCTGAAATATTAAGTTTTTTGTTTGAAGGTATAGTATTACAGCTTTTCTTTAGAGGGAGGGGGCAGGTTTAAGATCTTCGTGAATATTTAGACTGAGACATTTAACGATATTAATGCATACACTCAGTTAATTATTTCAAGGTCTATAGATATATAAACTAAATTTTAGCTCGAGAAGGTATAGTTCAAAGAGTATGGGTAACTTATAAGAGCAAAAACTGGCGCCAGTGTCGGTTTGATGCAGCATTAAAATATGTATTTTAAAGATTCCTTCACTTCGAACTTGTCTACAAAATAATCATGAAGCATCATTTTCAGATCCAAAACGACAGTTAATCATTGAACTCAGCTCATCGTGCAGAGGTTATGCCAAATTAAACGAAAAAAAGCAACAATCTAAAAATACTTTACTTTTATACTGTTAAAAGCGTCTTTAAATGGTTTACTTCTACCGTACCAAAACTCCCATATGGTTTTGTGTTTTCAGTGAAGCGCTAGTTTTCTGTAATCCTACAAACGTAGGGAAATATCACCAGTTGATTTATTTGCACTAGTCTTATTGATATTAGCTAGATAGGCTGTGAAATAATAATTTTATTCGTTTTAAGTTTGCTCGTTACTTCCCGTGGAAAACTTTTTTTTTTAAAATTAAGTCTGATTCAAAGTCTAACGCGCTTGCAACTAAACTACGGTGGCTGATGATCGAATTCAATCTATTTGATCTTGTAGGACTATAATAAGTAATAATTTACAGCCCTTTTCCCAAAGACTAGGGAGAGTTAGGTCATTACCCAAAGCATGTTTATTGTACCTTGTTCAGTAAATACATTTGTAATTGGCTATTATAAAACATTGAGTTAATACAAGTTTCTATTATAAAAAGTGATAACGTTAAACTATATTCGGTGAAGCTGAACTTTTGCGAACAGGAGGAGGAGGAAAGGTACGTCAAGAAATAATCTATTTGGAATTTCGAGATTCAATTATTTGTTATTCTATGAATTTCTTCCTCTTTAGTACATTCAACATTTTAAAAATAATTTTGCGAGCCTCAATGTCGGCTGAACGTGTTAAAGAGTTCATTGTGAATTTTCCTAACAGAATAAAGAGACTTACTAAGGGGACTGGGAGGGGAAGTATACTAGAGGGGTTCTTGTAAATATCCTGTTAAGGGTTTTGGATCATAATTATTACAATGGTACAGTTTTACACTTCCAGGTTTTTCCACTTAAGAAGTGGCAACCAAAGTGCCGTCTTTAGTGCTTTATGGTACTTACGGATGGTAAAACTGATAAAGATCACGTAGATATGAGCAATATCTTTCAAATATGCCAATAAACATCTCTCTAAGAAGTTCTGGTATACCAATAGCCCCAGCTTTTCCACTTGAGACATGGAACCAATAGTGCCATTTGGCATTTGCAGGTGGTGAAATTTATAGGGAAAACGTAGATTTAAGAAATAAATTTTATGTGAGCTATTATGCATCTGTTGACGATCTTTTGGTATCCCTCTATCACCACCCCTTGAGAAGTGGCACAGCAAGTGTCATTTGTGTGCCATATGTCGCTTACAAAGGGTGGAATTTAGAATAAAGCTCGTAGATGTGAGAAATTGCTTTTGAATTAGCTATTACGCATCTCTCTATGATGTTCTGGTAAACCGCTAGCCCTGAAAAAAGAAAAAAATCGGGAGACAGATTAGTGCTACCCATTTAAAAAAGTGACTTGTTGCTCAAGTTTGGGGACTGGCAAGGGGTTTCAGATTTCTTTTCGGAATCACTGAATTTCTTTCCAAAATAAACTTTTAATTTTAAGACAAACCGAAGTAATAATAAGCATTCCTAAATCACTGTTAAATGGCAATTTTTTTCACAAGGCAGTTTTTTCTCAATGAGTTTTTTAACTTTTGGTTACTATGGGCTGTTGTTCGCTCTTTACTAGATTGCAGCTACCGATGCAACGGTGATTGTGGACAAATCCCGTTTATTTATATGTTTTCATACCCTGAAGGTGCAAAACCAACCAGCAAGCTCGACTAGCCAGACTGTTATGGGATAACGGATTTGAGCTCGACATAAACCTTCAATTTTTCTCAATTCAAATGTAAAATATTGAAACCATCTTCCTTTTTGAGTAACAGTTACAGCTGCGGGGAATAAATCGAAATTATACTTTTTTTTTTACATGTTTAGATCGGTAAAGAATTTGATTGAGGTGTGGGGAGGCTTCAAGTTTTTTTTTATGATTTATGAATATTGGGAAGGCTTAATGTTTTACCGAAATAGCAATGAGCACTACGATTGCGAAAGATTTATAATCCTACCACTACCCGATTATTTGTCTTTCCTGTAAGATTATGAAACCAGCTATTGGCACATTTTTAATGCCAAGTATATAATAGGCAAAATCAACATAATTAAGGTAGGAATCCGGCTTCTTGAATGAATTTCAGGTTTTTAGTGTCGCAATTTAATTTTGTAAATGAAGTATCTAGGACCAAAAGGAAAAGTTTTTTTTTCTCCTATTTTTGGGCCGGGGTATTTTTCGCCAAAGTAACGAATGACAGATTACAAAAAAAAATACTACAGAGCCTATGGTAATTATCTGAGTTGAAAAATTAACCCTTGGCCAAAACAAAAATCAAATCTTTGACATATAAGCTGCTTATTGATTCATAGTCAAGATCATTGTCTTAACTTTTCAAAATTTTTAGCATTTGGGTCCAACAATAATCGTAAAACTTGGAAATTCTGGTAGTCTGACTCTGTAGAGCTCCAGATATAAGTCATAAAGAAGACTCCAGTAATAAGCCATAAAGAAGACTGTTGCAGAGGACTGGATTCGAGCAGAAACAGTGCACAAAGTGAAGGTACAATGCTGAGATTGAGAGTAAGACATTACTAAGAAATGGTTCACCGGAAAAAAAAAGTGGTCGTTGAAAAGCTTGATTCGACGTTAGCTTACACCTGATACTTCTCTTTCTGTTCATGGTTGACATTTTAGCCAAAGTAATGGTTGAATATGTATGGTTGTATGGTTCTAAATAAAGTATGGTTGAATATTGATGGTTGCTGCATAATTCTCCTTTGTATAATATTGTTTCTTCTTCCTTTATTTTTTGCTTTTTACTTCTTTCTTAGCCAGTTTGGATGTTTCAAAATACATTTAGTCCATTCAGAGGCACTATTTGAGTCGTTGGAGACAAGTGTTGTACCATAAGCAGGACAGAACGATATGCAAGGTTTAAGCTGGCTTACGAGTTTCTCAGTTCCATGTCGCTTTGTTCTCATATTATTGTCAAAGGTAAACATTTGTAGCAAGAAAAGGTCTTTTCAAACAGTTCGTGGTAACGAACTGTAGCAAGGAGCGACCCGGCTCAATAGAAACCAAAACTCTAAAAAATGAAATTTTGATACCAATAGCTACATCGAAAAAATCGCATTTTAATGCTGATTTTAAATATATAAGTTTCATCAAGTTTAGTCTTATGTACCAAAAGTTACGAGCCTGAGAAAATTTGTGTCATTTTAGAAAATAGGGGGAAACACCCCCTAAAATTCATAGAATCTTAACGACATAAATTACACCATCAGATTAAGCGTATCAGAGAACCCTACTGTAGAAGTTTCAAGCTCCTATCTACAAAAATGTGGAATTTTGTATTTTTCGCCAGAAGGCGGATCACGGATGCGCGTTTATTTTTTTTTTTTTTCCTTTTTCCCAGGGGTGATCGTATCGACCCAGTTGTCCTAGAATGTTGAGAGAGGGCTCATTCTAAAGGAAATGAAAAGTTCTAGTGCTCTTTTAAAGTTACCAAAAAAATTGGAGGGCACCTAGGCCCCCTCCCACGCTAATTATTTTCCCAAAGTCAATGGATCAAAATTCTGAGATAGCCATTTTATTCAACGTAGTCGAAAAACCTTATAACTATGTCTTTGGAGACGACTTACTCCTCCACAGTCCCCGTGGGAGGGGTTACAAGTTCAAAACTTTGACCAGTGCTTACATATAGTAATGGTTATTGGGAAGTGTACAGGTGTTTTCAGGAGGATTTTTTGGTTGGGGGGAAGGGTTGAGAAGAGGGGGATATACTGGGGGAACTTTCCATCGAGGAATTTTTCATGGGGGAAGAAAATTTCCATGAAGGGAGCGCAGGATTTACTAGCATTATTTAAAAAACAAAAACAATGAAAAAATGTATATGAAAAAGTTTTTTTCAGCTGGAGGTAAGAAGCAGTATTAACACTTAAAACGAACAGAAATTATCAACCATATGAGGGGCTCACCTCCTCCTAATACTTCGCCTAATGTCAACTATTTATTCTACGGCTTTTGTGATTCAGGGGTCATTCTTAATGAATTGGGACAAAATTTAAGATTTAGTGTAAAGAGAGAGGTACTGACGAGGGGGCGAGCCCTCTCATATGTGTAATAAAAACATGAGAATAAAAAATTCTTTACGTAAGCTAGTTTATAAGCTATGTATATCTTTTACTAATAAAAAGATTCGTAAAAAATAAAAAGTTCTAGTTGTCTTTTTAATTAACCAAAAAATTGGAGGGCAACTAGGCTTCCTCCCCCGCTCTTTTTTTCTCAAAATCATTCGACCAAATTATGAGAAATCTATTTAGCCAAAAAAAAAAAAAATATGCAAATTTCGTTTTAATTATTTCTCTGCGGAGAGCCAAAATCAAAACATGCATTGATTCAAAAACGTTCAGAAATTAAATAAAAAAAAACAAGCTTTTTCAACTGAAAGTAAGGAGCGACATTAAAACTTAAAACAAACAGAAATTACTTCGTATATGATAGGGGCTGCTTCCTCATCAACGCCCCGCTCTTTACGCTAAAGGTTTTACTGTTTTAAAAAGAAGAGTTGAGAGAAAGAGTCAAACTTTAGCGTAAAGGGCGAGGCGTTGATATACAACATTCCCCAATAAAGCAGAGAAAAAAGTTATTATATATCCCATGCCCCTTGACAATCAGGATATGGACCCCCTCCCCTCCAAAAAAATGCTGGAGATTCACCCCTGCTAGAGGTATTCCTAGCGAAGCAGGGGACACTTGATAGCATTTGCAAGGAAGCTAATAAGGACACCTGAGGAAGCAAATGTAGTCTGTTAATATTGGCCATCCTGCTGTATTAAGATTCTTCTTCCAAAATTGCAATGTTAGTTTCAAACCAACTCTTTTGGCATCTCAAAGGGTTGATGAAATAAAGAGTACTCGGGTTTCATGTAATTTCTGACCTTAGATGCGACAGTCTATACTAAAGTAGTTTAGGAGTTCAATCATTGATCAGTTCTTTCATGGCGCGGATTTTCTTCCAAAAAAAGCAATTTCTCTTCCATTTTAATGAAGTACATTTGAATTCGAAGAATCGTTTTGATCTTCATTTCGGAAGATCGAAATGAAGAATTTAGTTTGAAAAGCTGCTTCCAACGCTAATTTGTTTCCAAATATTGTCTCTTAAGACTATGTCTTTGTATCTTTAGTCATATTTGCCATACAGATCGGGGAAAACTAAGGTTCCAAGCTTCATTCTTTTCTAATTCTGAAAATTATTACTTCAATTTCGGTTCTGATTTTTCATCATCAAGGATCATCATTAAAAGTTGAAAATGGCTGTAATATATATAAATATACTAGCTGTTGGGGTGGCACTTCGTAGTTGATCGTAAAACTTGCGAATATACAACATTCTTCGCTGTCCCACTGTCTGTGCATATAAATAGATTGTCAGGTTTACCGATTCTTGAACATGCAACATATGATTGTCCATGGGAAAAACAATCCACATTCAGATCTATACCTCACTATTCTAATGATTGCTCTTGAGCTTTGTTGATGGTGATTACTAATCGAATACTCTCTGTGTTCCCGTCGTCATTTTTATATCCCCCCTGTGCCCCCCAGCGTCCCCGTTGTAGTTGTCACCCTGTGTCCCGGTCGTCATTTATATTCCCTGTGTCCCGGTCGTTATTTGTATCCCGGTGTCCAAGTCTGTAATTTCTCTTTGAGTGTCCCGGTCGTCATTTATATTCCCTGTGTCCCGGTGTCCAGGTCGTCATTTGTGTCCCGGTCTGTAATTTCATCAGTCGACAAACATGAGGTGAGTCGACAAACAACTTCATGACAGCATAATGCTCAATCCTTATAATGACGTCAGTCAACACACAAACATGACGTCATATATATACATATTAGCTGTTGGAGCAGGACTTCGCGCCACCCCAAAACCTAGTTGGTGGGGGCGCTTCGCGCCTCCCCCCAAGCCCCCACCGCGCGCGTAAGTCGTTATGCGCCATTATAGTTACGCGCCATTGTAGTCGTGTCCCTGTGTCCCACCTGTGAATATAGATAGATATATATATATGTTTTTACCTACGTAAAACTTGCGAATATACGACATTCTTCGATGTCCCATTGTCTGTGCATATAAATAGATTGTCAGGTTTACCGACTCTTGAACATGCAACATATAATTGTCCATGGGAAAAACAATCCGTATTCAGATCTATGCCTCATTATTCTAATGATTGCCCTTGAGCTTTGTTCATGGTGATTGCTAATCAAATATTCCCTGTGTCCCGGTCGTCATTTATATATCCCCCCTGTGCCCCCCGGCGCCCCGTTGTAGTTGTGTCCTTGAGTCCCGGTCGCCATTTATATTCCCTGTGTCCCGGTCGTTGTTTGGGTCCTGGTGTCCCAGTCTGTAATTTCTCTTCGAGTCCCTGTCTTCATTTATATTCGCTGTGTCCCAGTCGTCATTTGTGTCCCGGTGTCTCGGTCTGTAATTTCGTCAGTCGACAAACATGACGTGAGTCGACACACAAACATGACGTCAATCAACAGATAAACACAAACAAACATATATATATATATATATATATATATATATATATATATATATATATATATATATATATATATATATATATATATATATATATATATATATATATATATATATATATATATATATATATATATATATATATATATATATATATATATATATATATATATATATATATATATATATATATACTAGCTGTTGGGGTGTATATATATATATATATATATATATATATATATATATATATATATATATATATATATATATATATATATATATATATATATATATATATATATATATATATATATATATATATATATATATATATATATATATATATATATATATATATATATATATATATATATATATATATATATATATATATATATATATACTAGCTGTTGGGGTGGCGCTTCGCGCCACCCCAACACCTAGTTGGAGGGGGCGCTTCGCGCCCCCCCCCAAGCCCTCCCGCGCGCGTAAGTCGTTACGCGCCATATTAGTTACGGGCCATTGTAGTTGTGTCCCTATGTCCCACCTGTGATATATATATATATATATATATATATATATATATATATATATATATCTATATATATAAAAATAAGTTGTCTGTCTGTGGATGTGTGGATGGATGTGTCAGGTGACGTCACCTGAAAAAACTGGATTAGGTGACGTCAAAACTGAAAAAACTAAAAAAAGGCAAAAACTACAAAAAAAACTAAAAACTAATAAAAAAAATAAAAAAGCTAAAAAACTAAAAAAACTATAAAGGTAAAAACCAATAAAAAACTAAAAAAAAACTGAAAAAACTAAAAAAAGGCAAAAACTACAAAAAAAAACTAAAAACTAATAAAAAAAGTAAAAAAGCTAAAAAACTAAAAAAACTAAAAAAACTAAAAAAAGGTAAAAAACTAAAAAAAATAAAAAATAAAAAAAAACTAAAAAAAAGGAAAAAACTGAAAAATAAGCTAAAATAAAGGTAAAAACCAATAAAAAACTAAAAAAAAAAAGGAAAAAACTAATAAATGACGACACTCAAAGAGAAAGCGACCAGGACAAAAAACTAAAAAAAAAGGCAAAAACTACAAAAAAACTAAAAACTAATAAAAAAAATAAAAAAGCTAAAAAACTAAAAAAACTAAAAAAAGGTAAAAAACTAAAAAAACTAAAAACTAAAAAAAAACTAAAAAAGGTAAAAACTAAAAGAACTAAAAAAGAAAAAAATAAATGACGACACTCAAAGAGAAAGCGACCAGGACAAAAGGAATGTTCGATTAGCAATCAACAAAGCACCGGGACACAGGGAGTATAAATGACGACCAGGACACAAGTAAAAAAAAAAATTAACAAAACTAAAAAGAAGGTAAAAACTACAAAAAAACTAAAAAGAAAAAAAAACTAAAAACTAATAAAAAAACTAAAAAATCTAAAAATCTAAATAAACTAAAAAAGAAAAAAAAAGGAAAAAAATAAAGGAGAAAAACAAAACTAAAAAACGAATGTTTATACAGACCGGTACACCGGGATACAAATGACGACCGGGACACAGGGAATATAAATAACGACCGGGACACAGGGACACAACTACAACGGGGACACCGGGGGAAACAGGGGGATATAAATGACGACCGGGACAAAAAAACTAAAAAGAAATAAAAACTAAAAACTAATAAAAAAAACTAAAAAATCTAAAAATCTAAATAAGCTAAAAAAGAAAAAAAAAAGGAAAAAAATAAAGGAGAAAAACAAAACTAAAAAACGAATGTATATACAGACCGGGACACCGGGATACAAATGATGACCGGGACCCGGGACACAGGGAATATAAATGACGACCGGGACACAGGGACACAACTACAACGGGGACACCGGGGGAAACAGGGGGATAACCTGACAATCTATTTATATGCAAAGACAATGGGACAGCAAAGAATGTTGTATATTCGCAAGTTTTACGTAGTTAAAACCATATATATATATATATCTATATTCACAGGTGGGACATAGGGACACAACTACAATGGCGCGTAACTATTATGGCGCGTAACGACTTACGCGCGCGGGGGGGCTTGGGGGGGGCGCGAAGCGCCCCCACCAACTAGGTGTTGGGGTGGCGCGAAGCGCCACCCCAACAGCTAGCATATATATATATATATATATATATATATATATATATATATATATATATATATATATATATATATATATATATATATATATATATATATATATATATATATATAAATAAGTTGTCTGTCTGTCTGTGGATGGATCAGGTGACGTCATGATTCTGTGTCGACTGACGTCATGAAATTAGTTGTCGTCATTTTTGCTATGACGGTGACGTCATTAATGGTATTTAAGACATTTGTTCACGGAAAAATGTTTAATTGTAAAATGACTGAAGAACCAACAATGGCAACAGCCGAGGAAGCTGCTCAAAGAGTTTATGCCAAAAAACTTGCTGCTGATAGAGAAAGTAAGAAAAGAAAGCGTTCCGAGGAATCACAAGAACAGCAAGAAAACAGGCTTGCGGCTAAAGAACGCAAAACCGCGCAATTAGATGAAAATCCACCTGGACAGCGAGAGTCAAAACATATCAAAACTGAAAATGATAGCGATGATGATTGGGTTTGGGATTTTGACTTGGATAAGGTCATCAATGCCTACCAGATTTAAGTTAAAAAAACAAAGGTTCGTCGATATGTACTTCATAGTGACGATGAAAAAGAAAGAAGAAAAAGAAAACTGAAAAAAGAAAAAAGGTAAAAAACTAAAAAAAAAACTAAAAAGAAAAAACACTCAAAGAGAAATTACAGACCGGGACACAAATGACGACCGACAGAGGGAATATAAGTGACAACCGGGAACCTCAAAGAGAAATTACAGACTGGGACACCCGGACACAAATCACGACCGGGACACAGGGAATATAAATGAGGACCGGGACACAGGGACACAACTACGACGGGGACGCCGGGGGCAAAGGCGGGATATATAAATGACGACCGGGACACAGGGATTGTTCGAATAGAAATTACAGACCGGGACACCGGGACACAAATGACGACCGGGACACCGGGACACAGGGAATATAAATGACGACCGGGACACTCAAAGAGAAATTACAAACTGGGACACCGGGACACAAATGACGACCGGGACACAGGGAATATAAATGACGACCGGGACACAGGGACACATCATTAGAATAATGAGGTATAAATCTGAATACGGATTGTTTTTCCCATGGACAATTATATGTTGCATGTTCAAGAGTCAGTAAACCTGACAATCTATTTATATGCACAGACAATGGGACAGCGAAGAATGTTGTATATTCGCATGTTTTACGTAGTTAAAAACATATATTTATATCTATCTCTATTCACAGGTGGGACACAGGGACAACTACAATGGCGCGTAACTAATATGGCGCGTAACGACTTACGCGCGCGGGGGGGCTTAGGGGGGCGCGAAGCGCCCACCAACTAGGTGTTGGGGTGGCGCGAAGCGTCACCCCAACAGCTAGTATATATATATATATATATCTATATATATAAAAATAAGTTGCTTGTCTGTGGATCAGGTGACGTCATGTTTCTGTGTTGACTGACGTCATGTCCGAAGATATACTCCATCGAAAACAGTTAGAGACGTCAGATATGACTTTTGATTTTACATCAGAAATTTATAACTACACTTTAGTTGTTATAGAAGATTTGTGCGTACGTATGGCAAACAAACCTCTTCAGGATTTGGGAATGCCTTCACCTAACCGTATCGCTGCTGTTTCGACATGTGTAGAATTGGATCGTGAACAAAGTTACAGTACGAGTGATCTATTGTCGTATGTACAAAATAACATTTCCAAGTGAACGTCGGAACAAAAAGACATTTATGATACGATAATGCATTGTGTCGATAACAACGTTGGAGAAATTTTCTTTTTGGATGGCCCAGGAGGTACTGGTAAACATTTGTGATAAAACTGATTCTGGCATCAATTCGATCAAAAAATGATATAGCGTTGGCAATTGCGTCGTCCGGAATAGCCACAACATTGCTGCCTGGTGGAAGAACTGCTCATTCCGCTTTGAAATTGCCTCTGAACTTGCATTCTACAGAAACTCCCACGTGCAATATTTCCAAATCATCTGGGATGGGTAAAGTATTGCAGCAATGCAAACTTATTATTTGGGATGAGTGCACAATGGCACACAAAAAATCGCTCGAGGCTCTGGATCAATGCTTGAAAGATTTGCGAGGGAAGTCGAAACCCTTTGCAGCACATTAATATTGCTTGCGGGAGATTTCAGGCAAACATTACCTATAATACCTAAATCAATTCCTGCAGACGAAATGAATGCTTGCCTGAAAAATTCTAATTATGGGCACACGTAAAAACATTAAAATTAACTAAAAATACTGCGTGTCCGATTGCAAAACGATGACTCTGGTCAAACATTTTCAGATCAATTGCTGGCAATGGGAAACGGAAAGCTCCCAGTAGACTCAATTTCAGGACGTATACAACTACCTGCTGATTTCTGTAATTTAGTGACGTCCAAAAATGAATTGATTGAAAAAGTATTTCCGAATATTCTAAAAAATTATAAAATAATAAATGGCTAAGTGAAAGAGCGATTCTCGCACCCAAAATATAGACGTCCACGAAATCAACAATATTGTTTTAATACTTTTAAGAAATATAAACCCACCAAAGCTTGCAATGGCACTCGACTTGCCGTAAAAAAAAACAATGGAAAACCTAATAGAGGCCACAATCTTGACAGGGCCTTTTGAGGGTGAGGCTGTTCTTATTCCTCGCATTCCCATGATTCCAACGGATCTGCCTTTTCAATTTAAAAGATTGCTATTCCCAATTCGATTAGCATTGCAATCACCATTAACAAAGCTCAAGGTCAATCATTAGAAAAATGTGGTATAGATCTTAATACTGATTGTTTTTCCCATGGACAATTGTACGTTGCATGTTCGAGGGTCGGTAAACCTGACAATCTATTTATATGCAGCGACAATTGGACAGCGAAGAATGTTGTATATTCGCAAGTTTTACGCAGTTAATTTGTATTTTGGAACCAAATGAAGCGGTTAATTATCCATCTGAATTTTTAAATTCCATAGATCCTTCAGGGTTTCCACCACACGTGCTACAACTAAAAATAGGCGTACCAATAGTACTTTTAAGAAATATCAACCCACCAAAGCTTTGCAATGGCACGCGACTTGCCGTAAAAAAAACAATGGAAAACCTAATAGAGGCCACAATCTTGACAGGGCCTTATGAGGGTGAGGCTGTTCTTATTCCTCGCATTCCCATAATTCCAACGGATCTGCTTTTTCAATTTAAAAGATTGCAATTCCCAATTCGATTAGCATTTGCAACCACCATCAACAAAGCTCAAGGGCAATCACTAGAAAAATGCGGTATAGATCTTAATACAGATTGCTTTACCAATGTACAATTGTATGTTGCATCTTTGAGGGTCGGTAAACCTGACAATCTATTTATACGCACAGACAATGGGACAGCGAAGACTGTTGTATATTCACAAGTTTTACGTAGTTAATTTGTATTGTATCTATCTATCTATCTATCTATATAAAAACGAGTTGTGTGTATGCATGTTTGTTTGTTTTTAAAAAGAGCGTTTGCATATG